>NW_024063154.1:600000-899125 GCF_006381635.1 Hibiscus syriacus
CTATGTTATGCACATCGTCTAAATTCCTAGGTGCTCCAGGAATATATTGCGTATAACCATACTGAAGGAGCATGCGATCAACTGGATGCCACTCAATAATAGTATAACATATAAGAGGTATAATCGATATCCATACCTTTAATGACCCACTAAGGTGGGGTGGGATTCAAGCCTTCACTTCATCGCTCGCATAATGTATCCATTGAAACTGAAATATAAATATACAATTCAAATAAATAAAATATTCTAATTATATCTAGCATTTTAAATTAAAATATTAATAATTAAACAAATTTAAAAACATACCTCGGACCCAGTTTTTGTATCAATAAGTAAACGAATTTCCTCTAACCCAGTAGGTATACTTTTATGGTCATTTCTTTTCAACGACCACCTATGAAATATAATATAAACTAAATATCACCATATTTAATTGAAAATATTTAAATCAAAATTTAGTTCGAAAATTACCTCAACAATAAGGGGAATACGTATGGTTTATTCACGATCGAGCATAAGAAAGGCATGCGGAACCACGCCCATGATTGTAGAAGCAGGAGACATCCACCGATAGTAGTTTTCTTATAATTCATCGCCCGGCACATTTCTCTAAAAAGAAATGCTAAAACTGCAGCGCCCCAACTATATCTTCCAGCTTCATCAAAATCGATCAGATGCCGCAACCACATACAATGCACCTGGTTGCGAGATTTGTCGGGCATCAATATTCCTCCAATTATTCATAGAATATATGCCCGAGCACATGCCTTTGCTTGATCCTCTGAAGCATTTTCATTTAAAACCTCAAAATTAGCTTTCAACCAAGATAAAGCTATTATACCTCCATTAAACTCTGGCGGAGCAGCTCCAAGATAATCAATGCACATTGACTGCCAATCACCATCCGCCATACCACACATCATATTTTCGTCGACGGGAAGCCCCAGATAAATAGAGACATCCTCCAATGTAATTGTGGCCTCTCCACATGGAAGGTGAAAAGTGTGTGTCTCGGGCCTCCACCTCTCAATCAGTGCGGAAATTAGGACAAGTTCGAGTTTGCAACCGCCAATAATTGTTGCAATATACCCGAACCCGACAGAAGCCAAATATTGCAAAATACGTTCCGGTGTCGGTATACGTGGATTTTTAATAAAAGTCTATAAAATACGATCATTATCCTAAATAATATACATTATAAAAAATAAAAAATAATATAAATTCATAATAACTTTAAAATAAAAATAAATTTAAATATTAACATTAATTATAAAAAATATTACCATATCGCTAAAATGTCTGTTGATATGATCAATATCCAATCGCAACAGCATTTCGTTTTCCATTATAACTGTAGACAAAACAATATAATTAGCACAAAAAAATTAATAATTCTAAATAAATAATAATTATATAAATATTATTTTAATAAAAATAATAATATTTACATAAATATATTAATATAAAATATAATAACTATTTAAAAAAATACTAACATAAAAATAAATTTCTTACCACTAATAACAAATTTAAAACTCAAATAGTTAGAGAATTTGAGTTATATAAGAGAGGAGAATATGATTTTGGTGTGAAAAATGAGGGAGGGTTGAGGGGGTTTATATAGGGGGAGGAGGAGGGATAGTTAGGGAAAACGGATGGGGGCATTTATGGCATTTAATGGAAGGCTCGTCCCCGGGGATGCGCCTTCCACACGTGACAGTCGAGTCATCAGAATCCCGTGAAGGCGTATCCCCGGGGATGCGCCTTCCACACGTGGCATCCAACTCAGCGAAAACACGGGTAAAGCGCGTCCCCGGAGACGCGCCTTTCGCCAGCTCAGCCGAAAAGGTGCCACTTCGATAAATATATATCAAACGGTGCTAAAAAGATAAATATTCGATAAATATATGTCAGTTTGGTCAAATCGCCTCGAGCAGGCCAATGTTCAACCTCTCTCACATTCCAATACTTCATTAGTTTTGTCTACTGTAGTTGTTGAAGTTCATTTTGAAAATAAGATTTTTATTCTTCACCAGCTCAACCAAATATTTGCAGAAGAATCCCGACAGTTCGAATTTTCATTGCTACTTTCAACTCAACGAGTGAGCAAGCGAGGACAGAGAAGGGTAACAGGTCAATAATTGGTCGAGGATAATTTTTTTTCCTTGATTAGCCCTTTTCTTTTAATTTGACAATTCTGTCATTGAAGAGAGTGTATATCCACTTAGAATAATCTTAACGTAAATTGGAATTGATGTACCATGTCAAGTCAAGGGGAAATGTGGAAAGAAAGTGCAAAAGGCTCCTGCTTTGTCTTTAATAATTTAGGATAAAAAATACGTTTCAAAGTCATCCAATTATGAATTTATAATAAATGGATCATTTCTTTTAAAGTATAAGTATGTCAATGATTAAAATATCTATACCATCCCTTTTCCTCCTCGTTTACTCTGGTAAACTCGCTATATATCTTAATTTATAATATGTTCCTTTCAGTTTGTCCCATATACATAAGATTTGAATGAATTGTGGAATAATGCGGAGATGCAAATGGTGGAAGCACAAATTTGCCTAAAATACCTCCAGAAAATGGGGTATGTCCTACAATCATCATTTGGAACCCTAAAAACTCAGCCTTTCGACAAATATGAAACCAGCAAGTTTTCAAGTGAGGAACGAAAGTGCAGCAGGAAATACAGCAATCCAATTTTGTGATGAGAGATTTATTAGACCTGGCTATGGTGGCCTGATATTCCGAGTTCAATGACACACAACAATAAGATGATTGTTTACAAGCAAAATTGACTTGATATTCCGAGGATGCATTTATCAATTAGAACCCAAAAACAATGACTATCATAAACACGAAAAATAGTTCCCTAAATTTCTCAGAACTCAATACTGATTTAGCAAAGGTCCTCATGTCATTGACAATCTCTGTCAGTAAACAAATTCACGGATATTAGTGAGTGTTAGTCATTCTTTTCTACATTTTTGTTAACCAATTACCATGACCAACGCCCTGCCTGTCACAAGATTAAGTACTCGTTTTTATCAATTAAGCATAATATCAAACACAAACCAAGCATGTCAATACCGTACCATTAGCAACGCTGAACAAGGAAAAATAACTAATTAAATTAGTAGCAATTAATTAATCTACTTCTTCTTGCCTTTACCAGCTGACTTCTTCTTAGTGGGCAAAACAATCTCGCCTTTAAGCACCGGAATTTCCATAATCTCAGGCAACCCTTCAAACTTCTTACGGAACTTCTCGACCTGGTCCGCGTCCACAAGAACGGCCGACCTGTTTCCGAGGTAGAAAGGATGGTTGCCCGACCAAACATCCACCACGTACTCCTTCTGTGTCCCACCTGTAGTCAACACCAATTCTCCGTTGCAGTAAACTTTAGCATCCTCGTAGAATTCCGGGTGGATTTCTTTCTTCCGGCAAGTAATTTGTGGTCTGTAGCTCCCTCCAGTTGCAGTCACCGCCTGTTAACAAACGAAGAAAGGAAGAAAAAAAGGGGAACCCGTTAAGTTGGATGATTAAAGGGTTGAAGAAGGGATTAAATGAGTTTCGGGCATTGGCGTATTTACCTTTCTGGTGGAGAATGAAGGGGGGATTTGGAGAAATGCGTTGGGGAGAGTTATGGTCATTTCTTCTGTAGCTATACAACGGGATGAAAACTGGAAAGAGGTGATGGCGCTTAGTGGTGGAGATTCTGAGGTAGGCTTTCCAAACTTCTGAATTTACAGGACAGCCCCAAGACTTCTCTTCCTTCAATGGGCCTAGGTCTATGCGAAACCTTATTGTGCTTTAAAAGAGATTCAGATAATAAGTAGATGGCCCAAACCTATATCAAATATTTGTATTACTAAATTATTCGGATATCCTGATTTTACTCTTGAAAATAAATGTCACCACCGGCCGATTTAAGCTTGGAATACTATCAAATAATTGGATGCCTCACAAAATATATCTATTACTTTAAAATTTCTTATAAGAAATTAATGGAATTTAGATTTCTTTTTGAATTTCTTATAAAAGAAGAATTAACTAAATTTTTTTTTTAAATTATTAGAATTTTAAAATTAAAAATGATAATTTCTTTAAAAGTTTGAGAAATTAAATTGTAATTTTCTAAAACTTTGAGGCATAAGGGCCTCTCTAGCCCTATTACGGTCTATTTGATTCTAATCGTTAAATTCCGTACCGTTACCCGAAGTATCGGCGTCAAAATTTTAATTAAGACGGATATTATAAATACATATAAGATGATTCAAGATGAGAAAAAAAAGGGTCCCATCTGCTATTCCTGGCCATGTACGTCGATGGCCCAAATACATTGGTGAGTAGAAGAAATAAAGAAAGCTCACCAAGTCTGGGAAACTGCATAAGACTCTAAGAAAAGTAAATTACAGAGCAAAGGAAACGTAATTATACTACCGTAAGAAAAGAAAAAGATCCAACTTTCGTGCTTCTCGTGACGGCTCACACGCCGATATTCATTAAACCAAGATGGATCTTTCCCACTTATTTCTTGTTTGATCAAAATCTTTCCCACTTATACTCATTGCTCCGTGACCTTTTCCCACTAATTTTCACTTTCACTTCAACCAAAAGATATTTCTTTTTTCAGGTAGAGAATTAAAGAAAAAAAGTTGCACATGGGTTCTTCGGTTTAGAGTTTTTATCGGATCTGGGTGTTTCGGACTTTCGATTTTTCTTTGACTTCGATGAAGCCTAAAGTCGTCTTTTTTAATCAATCACTCTTTGATCACTGTTCTTACAAGTTAGTAGTTACAGTTTGTGGGCATGAAATCTTGTGACCACTAACAAAGTAGCTTTCTTTTTGTCTGATTTTCTTTATTTGCTTACTAAGATTCCATTTTTGCCGAGGTTTGGTCTTTTAATATTTATTCCTTTTCTTTTCTGTTAGAATTTCCGGAGAATCGTTTGGTTATTGGTAAATAAATTCAGCTATGGAATCATTCTGCATGCCACTCAAGGCCAATGCCAGCCCGGTTAGTGTCAACAAAGGTTGCTGTAATGTAGGCACAGTTTTCTGGGGTGAGACTGTCAGAGGAGGTCTTAAAAGCAGGGACTTTGGAACACAGTTATGGAAGAGCTTGAGACCTGAAAATGGGGTAAAAAAAACTAAGCTTGGCGTTGCTTATTCTATTCTCACCCCAGAAATTAATAAGGAGACCATGGTAAGTAAAAGAAAGCATTTTTAATGTCGTGCTTGATCCAAGGGTTAAACAACTAGTGTCAGATCTATTATTATTTTTCTTTCTTTCTGATTTTCAGATTCTTTTTAATGTTGGCACTTGAATCTTTTGATTGTCAGAATTTTGAGACTCCACAAGCAGACCCGAAGAAGGTGGCTTCCATTATATTGGGGGGCGGTGCTGGGACACGCCTCTTTCCTCTTACTCGCAAAAGAGCTAAGCCAGCAGTAAGAAACCATTGTCAGGAGATTTTTTTTTAATGTTTTGGATTGAAATTAAATATTTTTCTACTTGAAAATGAAACCCAATCATCAAATTTGAAGTTTCACATTGGTGGGATTAAAGTTTTCTATTATTGTTTGGTTTTCAGGTTCCAATTGGAGGGTGTTACAGGCTGATTGATATTCCAATGAGCAACTGTATCAACAGTGGGATAAACAAGATATTTATCTTAACTCAGTTTAACTCCTTTTCCCTCAACCGTCACTTAGCTCGGATTTACAACTTCGGAAATGGCGTAAATTTTGGAGATGGTTTTGTGGAGGTAAGGCTATATTGATTTAGCAATACTGGGATAGATGTTCTGAATTATGCGTATTATTCAGAAATCCATTTTTCTTGTGATAATTTTATCCTCATGAAGTTTTCATTACATTTCTAAATTTTTTGATGAAAACTACGTTGCCTGTCACAGGTTCTGGCGGCCACTCAAACATCAGGAGAAGCAGGGAAAAAGTGGTTCCAAGGCACAGCTGATGCCGTGAGGCAATTTGTGTGGGTCTTTGAGGTTAGTTACTATGATTTGTGTTTGAGCTGAGATCATCCGCCTTACCCCTGAAGTTCACTGAATGTGATTTGTTTTGCTATCAGGATGCCAAGGCCAAAGATGTAGAGCACGTATTGATATTGTCTGGCGATCATCTTTACCGTGCAGACTATATGGATTTTGTTCAGGTACATTGTGCAATTCCTAACAGCTGAAGTATGGCATTCAAAGCCTCTTCTTTGTACGTTCTCATAAATGAAGATTGTGCCTTGAAAAATCATCTGCTAAACCATGGTCATTGTTCTTGCAGAGGCATATCGACTCAAATGCTGATATCACAGTCTCATGTTTACCAATGGATGACGGGTATTTATCATGTTTTCTTATGTCATGTCAAATATTCTGAGACAAAAGTATTCATTATATGTGATTCTCTCAGTGTAAGGTGTGAGTTACAGGGAACAGATTTATTACAATGTTATGCAATATTTGAATATTGGTCCTCTATCTTGCTTTCGGATTATTTGAATATTGCTTTTAAATTACTGTTGCTCAGGGCATGAAGTATTTACAATGGTTCCTTTCCTTCGGAATCAGGAAATAATTTCACCTTCTTTTTTTGCAGCCGTGCATCAGATTACGGATTAATGAAGATAGATGGAGCAGGACGGATCGTCCAGTTTGCTGAGAAACCAAAGGGGCCCAATCTTAAAGCTATGGTACATGCTTGTTCTCATAACTCACATTTTCATAATTGTTTTGTTTCCGAATTATTATTTCCTGATAATCAAAGCTAAAACTGTATGTTTACTGGAATTTGATTTCACACTTGTATGCAGCAAGTTGATACCTCCATATTAGGCCTATCAGCGCAAGATGCTGCAAGATATCCATACATTGCATCAATGGGTGTGTATGTGTTTAAAACCGATGTCTTGTTAAAGCTTCTGACTCGGAGCTATCCATCATGCAATGACTTCGGCTCCGAGATTATTCCATCAGCTGTAAAGGAACACAATGTCCAGGTAAGTTGACTTTCAAAAGAACTGTCACCTTTAGTTTTACACTGTGTGCAGTAAGCAGTTACTATTTGCAATAACGAGGACTTCTAACCTAGTGATCAAACTGCTGAGTTTCTGGCTGTTTGAATGTTTGCAGGCATATTTGTTCAACGACTATTGGGAAGACATTGGAACAATAAAGTCCTTCTTTGATGCCAATTTAGCCCTCACAGAACAGGTTGCTCTCACTTATTCTGTAAAAGTTTTAACCTTTTATGTCTTTTGCAAATCAACAAAGATACTAAATCCCCCCTCATTTATATCTAGTTGCAATAATCCAATAAGTATAGATCCTAAAGAAGCCATCTGCAGTAACAAGCATTTATGTATTTTTTTTGCATTACTTCTGCAAAATAAACAAATATAGATCCTTCTATTAAGATGCTGCCATGTCATCATGTCTGTATATAGATATCGAAATCATATGCCGTATTTCTTCATTTGGTATGTTGCACTATGAGGCACCTCACTCATTCCACCCATGTACTTCTCATAAGCCTAAACATGGCATTCGGTATCTATTCCCTGAAAAATGATTGTCCGTGTTCTCCATGCAGCCACCGAAGTTTCAATTTTATGATCCTAAGACACCTTTCTATACATCTCCAAGATTCTTGCCTCCTACCAAAGTTGATAAATGCAGGGTATGATGTTAAGCTTTTAGCTTATGGCATAAATAATAATTTGATCACCTTGTCTCATGGTTACTGTGTCACTGCAGATTGTTGACTCCATAATTTCGCATGGATGTTTCTTGCGAGAATGTAGTGTACAGCACTCTATAATTGGTGTGCGCTCACGTTTGGAGTCTGGCGTTCAGCTTGAGGTGACCCATCGTCTTCTCCTTCCCATAGAAAAGCATCTAAAAGGGGATTAGATGTACTATTTTTTGATGATAAACTGTATTTTAGAAGCACCTGCTTTTCTCTCAATTTCTTTTAAAGATCCTTACATTTAGTTTTATCTGAAATCCCAATTCGTTTCCTTGCTTCTGGTGTGAAAACATATACATGTTCTCTTTGCAGGATACCATGATGATGGGAGCAGACTACTACCAAACTGAGTCCGAGATAGCATCTCTGCTAGCCAATGGAAAGGTTCCCGTCGGAGTTGGACAAAATTCCAAGATTAAGTAAGATTTAGATCGAAAAAATCATCTGCCGATCGACAGAACCTAGTTCTTGGATCTAAATAATTCCTTACACAATTAACTAAAAGCTTCTTGCCTTGTGTTTTGCAAGGAATTGCATAATTGACAAGAACGCCAAGATAGGAAAAGGTGTGATTATATCAAATGCTGACGTAAGTATTGCTTTCCTTGTTTCTATGAACGTGGAATGCTTGTTCCCTTTGATAATTTTAATTTACTTTGATCGCACTCAGGCTGTTGAAGAAGCTGAGAGACCAGAAGATGGGTTTTATATTAGGTCTGGGATCACTGTTATACTGAAGAATGCAACAATCAGAGATGGAACTGTTATATAAAATTTTGAATACTTGCAGAGGCTGTGCTGTTTGAATTGAACCGGTGACGAAAAGCCGGGGGGCCACAGCCTGCTTTCCTTTGCTGTTCCATAGTGATGAAAAATATAGGAGTAATGCTTTGTATACGTAGATTATAAAGTTTCCTCGCAGATTTAAAAGAAACTCGAACTCCGTTTGCTTCATTTATGATTCTCTCTTCTTGGATTCATTCAGTAGCAAATACTCGAGCTTACAGCACAACATAAGCTGGATCATCAGACTAGTACATAATTGCAGGATCTATTAATCTTTAGCTATAACAATTCATTTCTATAAGAGCATTCACCTCGTTATAAACCCTGTATGTAAAATAAAACTGGCAGTACATCTTGTTACTTGATCTTCAAATACTTAAATTATTCTAAAACCATCATACATTTCCTTTCTCAATTTCCTCCTGTGTTACTGACACCATTTCCAGACCACCATGGTGCTCTTCTGACATGCCTTGCTTTGTTCCATTTCTCCATGTCCCTCAACCTCACATACATCTTCCGAATCCGATTAAGTTTCCGAGACTCTTGAGCAATGAGGTTTACAGTTGAGGTGCTTTGGCTCATGATCACCTCGTATCCATCTCCGTAAGAGTCCATTCCTTCAGCTAAAAGTTGCCAGAATAGCCCACCAACAGCTGCACCTCTGCCTCTGGCCGACGAGTAAATTGCTGTGTACACAGTGTTGTACAGCTCATCTCTTTGGTTAGGACCTGCAATTTTCAAAGATTTTCCAAACTCGGCAAAAAGCAATGGTTGCTGAAGGATGTTCTGAGCATCTTGGATGTGATTGTTTAGCCAAGTATTCAAGAAGGCAATCTGACTTTCATCATTGGAACTCTGTAACCTGCTCAACAAGCAAATGGTTCAAATTCAGGGAAGGATTTGATACATTGTCTTTTATACTATTTTCACTGAGCATATAAATTACCATTGATCAGGATAAGAATGAACTGTTGCGAAGTCAATTCCGGGAATCTGATTGTTTGCAATGAAATCAGTTCCTACTTGAAAGTTAGGGTTATACTGCTGTTTCTGAGACGACGATGGCCCATAAAACCCTTCTAAACCAGCTTCTAGTAAGTGGTTACCATCAATGGACTTCACATGGGAAGCCATTTCTGCAATCCAGGCCTGTTCAGAAAACAAAATCAAAGCAAAATCTGTTGGTCGATAGTTTGAACATAGGAGGCAGGTAAAAGATGAATCCATTAAAACAAAATGCTGATAGTAAAGTGGTGCAGTTACAACTTCCAACTCCACTTTAATGGATCATGCATGAGTCGGCAAAAAGCACCGACTGAAACCATTGGCATTAAATGCAGCAGAGAGAAGAAAAAAAACTAGAAAAAAAGTTTTTTGAAAATTGAAACGAAAGCAGATTAACAGTGAAGCAAAACAGCCTGATGATGATATATAGCTGACCTGCATGGTGTTTCCTGATGGATCCGAGAGGCACCTGGGCTCATTCATAAGTTCCCACGCCATTATAGTTGGTTCATCTTTGTAAGCCACTCCAGTCAGGGTGTTTCGTCTTGTAAGAACAGTCTATTATTGCAAAAAACAAGAACGAAATTAAAAAAAAAAAAACTTGCTCTTTACATCAATTGTGTGCGTTGTCAAATCACCCCATGTTATTCAGAAAAAAAAAAGATAAGGGTGTAAGAGAGAAGGGGGGAAAACAGAGACTGACATAGATATGGTTCTTGTAGTATTCTTTAACAACAGAGTTCGTAAAGAAATCATCATCAGAGCCGATGGTTTGCCCTTGATTTCTTGCCCAGTTCACATACTGTTTCTTCCCTCCGAATTGATCATAGTTATTTGCAAAGCTTAAAACTAGCTTAATACCATATCTCTTGGCCTCAGATACTACAAAATCCAATCCCTTCACGGAAACAAAAAGAAAAGAAAAACAATCAGAACAAGATCAAGGACCGGATTTTTTGGACGTGAAAATGTTTTAATTTGAACCTGAAACATCAGTTCGTTGTAGGAGGCAGGTGAGTACTGAAGAGGTCTGTCTCCACCATCACTGAAAGCCCAAGTTCTGGCTATGGCGAGGCCGTGCTGTTTGGCTTGTTCAAATGCAGAGGAGACTTTGCTTCTCTGAGATGAATCAGAGGCCATGTACATGAGCCAATAAGCATTGAACCCATTTGCGTAGAAAGGACTTCCGTTCAACATTAGTTGAACTCCTTTCGTTTTCACAAATCCATCGTCAGCTTTGACATGCCGAAGAAAAGTTCCTAGTTGAAACAAAAGAGAAACAAACAAAACCAGACCCCAATGCTTCATTTTTTGGCTTCTCTGGGAAAGCAGCAAAGAATCAAAAATGGGAAAAAAATAATCTCGAAACAGATTTTGTAGGTTTATATAGCTGTGGAAGTAGAAGCGGTTACGACACGAGGGCATTGAAAACCCTTTATTGCGGGGCATTGCAGTGCCCCAAAAGAAAGAAAAAAAGTAGATTTGAATGGCCCGACAGGGAGAGGGGGACAAACCCAAGTGTTAAAATTAAGGCCGTCATTTGGTAGTCCACGTTACTTTCTAGATCCTCCACGGCTCCACCTGGTGAAGCTATCGGAAAACCAACGCTGAGAAAGCCGGGGGTTGTACTGTTGATACTTTAATTCATGGAAACGAAACATCCGTGAAACTTACCGCGGATTTTGTTTCACTCTTCACTTGAACTGAACAAATTGATCTTGTCCTGAACCCTGTCAAATCACGGTTTTAGAATTCAGTTCTACGATTAAAAAAATGTGAGTGCGAGTCGAATTACCATAAAAATTAAAAGTGTGACAGATTAACATCGTCCACTTGTTCTGCATAAGGAAGCCATATGTATATTATCAGCATGAAATAAAAAAATATTTGTTCATTGCATGTTAGGTAAGCTGAAAATGCTGAACTCAAAAGTTCGCCCTGTTCGTTATGGACAATCGGAATAGCTCCGATGTCAGGGTACGCATAGGCGGATGTATTAAATTTTAGGGTAAATAATAACTATGATCCCTTAAATATTTAAATGATATCAATCAATTCATTTACTGTTAACCTTAACAGAAGTATTAACTTGACATTTAATAAAATTAATATAATTTTACATTTGATCTTCAATACTTATATAATCTTTTAATTTAATCATACTTTTAATTTAATTTAATAAATTTAATCTTTCAATTATATGTTTAACACATGTCACCTTCTTAATAAAATAAAAGACAGGATTTTGAGCCCTTTTTGGTTTACCCATTAATACTCCAATCTACTACCTTAAATGCGCGTAAAATCATCTATCCAGCGCACATCACGGCAGCAATTGTATTTGATTAGGGTTGTTTTATATGGAATAACTTCAGTTTTGGGATAATGGTATGGATGGTCCCTAAATTATAGTAAATCTTTTTTCAATGACACGTGTACTTTAATAGTTATATTTGGCACCTAGTTTCCTTTCATCTACGAAAGTTGTAGGTATATGTCATTTAGTGTAAATATAATTTGACATACTGATAAAATTAATTTTGAACATTTATTCAAATGATTATTTTGATTCATATTCTTTTTTTTTTACAAATTCATATACTTTTTTAAGCATTTTAGTTTTAATTTTTAGTTAAAATGACTCATGTTACGTGAAAATTATTAACTGACTAACGATTAATTCATATTGCAAGAATGACATTATAACATGTGTTAAATTATTGACATGTCACATGAGATGTTACATAAGGTGATCACATGACATACAACAAGACACCGAAAGAGATGATGCAGCATGCAACATTTAACTCTATGCGATGACATATCATTTGACATATGTCACATCAGTAATTAGACGCATGTAAAATATTACATCAGCAACATGTGTTGACTGTTATTAAGTAATAATTTTCATCCAACAATGCCCATTTTGATAAAAAATTAAAACACCGAGTGTTAAAATATTTAAAGAAATAATATGGATTAAAATGACCATTCAAATAAATATCATAGGTTAATTTTTTATATTAGATCATATTATTTTAAAAAAAATTATTATTTGAGTTTAGTTTAATTGACACCATTGATGGTGTAACATGCGAGAAGACGTGAGATCAAATATATTGAAATGTTTATCATCCTTTAATTTAAAAATGAGTATATCTGAATAATCTAGATTATATTAAAAAGTATTTATATTTTTTTAATTAAAATTAACATGTGAACATTTAAAATTTCAATTCTGACCTTAAACGACTAATGCCAAAGAAATTAAATTATTGGGATTAATGATTAAAATAGAGAAAAAAATCAAATTTACAATTTATGTATATCATGAGGACTAACTGCAAATTTGACTTTTAACTTGACAAGTTTACAAGGTTTTGGGTGACGATAAAAGTTAAAAATTTAAAAGCTATAAAAACTAAAAATATAACACCTAATTATAATGATTAAAAATATACTAATAGTATCTTTTAAGGGTTTTTTAACTTAAGTTTTCTCCCAATATTTTTGTACCATATTATTAGTTGTTTTTTGACAATAATTATTATTATTCTTGTTATTTTTTCATAATATGTCATTTTTTTTCAAAATATACTAATAAATTTTTTTATTCTTGTGACATATTTTTTATACTCTTGTTACACGTTATTCTACACTCTTATGATATGTTTCTTATGACTTTTGGTACGTTTTTTATATATTTCTACGGTCGTGTTGATATTCACACAAAGATCCTCACGATATTTATTTTCAGATTGGTTTGTCCACCATTTACTCACCACTCCTTTATCACTTTTTAAATGTTTCGTTCAACAGAGATAATGAGTTTTATAAAACTTATTGGGTTTTTTTGGTGTTTAACATCATTCTCAACGAAATGTTTGTTTTTCTCGTATCTTTGATTTAATATTTTTATTTTATGTATGAGTTAACATTGTTCAAATATATATATATATATATTAATAGTAACTAATAGCATAATTTAACCTAGATAGTATTGTATTTTGTATTTATCACATATTAATAATAAAAAAAACCTAGATAATATAGGTGGGTAGCATTGACCTTTTGTTAGGATTCAAATTCAAGTCATCAAGTGAAACAAAGCACGTAAGATACCACGTGTAGTGGACAATATAGTAGTTAACGACCGAGCCAACTACCACCCACGTGCAAAACCGGCAGGTTACCACGTGATGAAGACCCATGAGTTAGATGGAGAGAATCTATATCGTCGTTTATAAGAATCATAAGCCAACCTGAAAAACAGAGTCCAGTTAGTGTTAAAAACAGAGAATTTCATAATGGGGTCATCAGAGAAGGAAGGCGAGATCGTGTGCGTCAAAGGCGCGTCTGGGTTCATCGGTTCTTGGCTCATCAAGCTGCTCCTAGAACGTGGTTATGTCGTGCGCGGCACTGTGCGGGACCCTGGTTGCATGATTTAACCATCATTTTTATTTTTTTAAATGAAATTATTAGTTTAATAATGTTTTAATTGATAATTTCCATTTTTGTTTTTTATTAATGGAGTAGACAACTTGAAGAAGGTGAAACATTTACTGGAACTACCTAAAGCAAAGACAAGCCTAACTCTTTGGAAAGCTGATTTAGGTGATGATGGAAGCTTTGATGATGTAATTCAAGGCTGCACCGGTGTGTTCCATGTCGACACACCTATGGATTTCGAGTCCAAGGACCCCGAGGTATTTTAATACATAAGCTAGTCAATCTCATATATTTTAGATATTATTTTGCTATTGATAATATGTTTTTGCCTTCTAAAATTTTATAAGTTAATTATTTCCTAAAATATTATAAGTTCATCTCATTACATAAAATCTTATGTTTGTTCCTGATTGTAAGTAAAAAGGTTTTGGTCTGAGTTGCAGAACGAAGTCATAAGACCGACGATCAATGGTGTGTTAAGCATCATGAAAGCATGTGCCAAATCCGAAACTGTTCGAAGGTTAGTGTTCACGTCATCTGCTGGAACTATCGACGTTGCAGAACAACAAAGGCCTTGTTATGATGAAAGCTGTTGGAGCGACCTTGAATTTATCCAGGCCAAGAAAATGACCGGATGGGTTAGTATTTCTTCCGGCTTTACCAAGAACAAAAGAAATGGTCAAATTCTAACCCTTTGTTTCCCCTGGTAGTATAGATGTATTTTGTCTCCAAGACAATGGCTGAGCAAGCAGCCTGGAAGTTTGCCAAAGAAAATAACATAGATTTCGTCAGCATAATACCACCTTTAGTGGTTGGTCCATTTATTATGCAGTCGATGCCGCCAAGCCTCATAACTGCACTTTCTCCAATCACTGGTACAGGCTTCTGTAATTCCAAAACGTGCCAATAGTAGGTTGAATCTAATGAGATGTCTTGACAAATGCAGGGAATGAAGCTCATTATTCGATCATAAAACAAGGCCAATTCATTCATTTGGATGACTTGTGTAGAGCTCATATCTTTCTTTTCGAGAATCCGAAAGCCGAAGGCCGATACATTTTCGCCTCTCACCATGCTACCATTGTCGACCTTGCCAAAATGCTCAGAGAAAAGTACCCTGAATATGATGTTCCAACAAAGTAAACAAACCCCTTCTGTTCCCTTCACATGATTCAAAGTTCCTATACGATCACTCTAATTTTGATTCATGGCCTGACGAGACAAGTTTTGGTCAGGTTCAAAGATGTGAATGATGACTTGAAGAGTATTGAATTCTGTTCAAAAAAGCTGATGGAGCTGGGGTTTCGGTTTGAATATAGCTTGGCAGACATGTTCATAGGAGCTGTCGAGACATGCCGAGAAAAGGGCCTGCTTCCTCTTTCTAATGAGAAGCATGTCACTGTAGGCTAAAAAGATCAACTGCCGACGAATGAATGCCTGCCATGTCTTTCCATTTCGTGCTGTGAAAAAAAAATAAAGATTTAAATCCTGCATGATTTTTATGTGTTTTAACTTTCTTAGAAATAAAAGACTCGCCCAGGTTGTCCGGAAATTAGATTAAAAGCATATCCCAATTACTTATTATGAATTATAGAGTATAAATTAATTATTAATAATTTAATTTTATAAAATATATTGTTTTATTATTAAAATAAAATCGATTAAACTATCAAAGATTAATACTTAGGATAAAGTATATCATGACTATAGGATGCTATTTTGTTTAGTTTTCTTATTATTAAAAATTATAAAATGATCCCCCAACTATAGGACATTATTTTGATGAGTAATCCGACTATTAAAAGTTACAGAATTATCATATGACTATTCATTTATTCTAAATCCATTTATTCTAAACTCATTATTTTCCGTTAAAAATTGACGGCAGTTTGAGCTGAGAGTTAACCTGTTAATTGAGATATGATAAAATCTAATCCTATAACATTTGAGTTTTCTTTTATAGTTGATTCTTTATTTACATTGTGTCATCGAACCGATGCTTAAAATATTATACCGTCGAGTCTATGCTTGAAAGCAACGACGGTGTTAGTAGACATCATTAAAATATGATTTTGTCAAATCTCAATCAATAGGTTAACATCCAGCTCAAACAATCATCAATTTTTAATAGAAAAATACGAGTGTAAAACATATGAATAGTTTAGTAACCATTTTGTAACATTTAACGGTCAGAGGACTAAATAAAATAACATCCTATAATTAAGGGACCATTCTATAACTTTTAATAGTTGAGGTACTTAATAAAATAACGTCGGTTTGGGAAGATAGGGTACTCGTCGAAATGATTAAAGCAGTTTTGAGAAGAGAGGGTAGTCGCTGATGATCACTGAAGTGCCATAATCTCTATTTAAACAACAAAACGAATTGCATCATATTATTGTATGGAAGAGTCGGAGAAACGAGAAGGACGTGTTTGAAGAGAGCATTGTAATTTACAATGATTCCAAGTCATTGAGTTTCAAAGATAAAAGAAAAATGATCAGAAGCTTTCGAGAAGGATTAGGGAAGCCAAATGCAAGGTTCTGCACAAATTAATGATTTGTTCATTGAGAGATTTTCAGTATTTAGCTTCAAAGCAAAGCTGTAAAATCTTAGTGAAGGCTTTCTTGGTAGCGATCACATCACCAGCCAATGAATCTGCTTTTCAACATTAAGAAGTTGATCGATTGATGTCTCCAGATTCTCAGTTTTATCCTCTGTAGCTTTAACAGTCGGATGATAGAACGAAGAAGAAATGAAATTAAAGAAGAAAACGATAAATGGAAATAAAAAATTTGTTTTTTTAAATGCGGAAATAAAAAATTTGAAAAGTCAAACAAATGGTTAAAATGTCACATCTTAGTGAAGTCTTAGTAAATTAACGGAGAAATGAATAAAAGAATTTAATGTATATAGTTTGGTTATTAAATTGATATTTTTTTAAATTTGGACGATTAAAACAGGAGTGATAAAAAACTTAATTGATGATTTGTGTATTTTGCATTTAAAAAAATACATTTTTATAATATGTTTAATATAAAAAATTAATGTCCAAATTATATCATTTTTCTAATTTAGTTAATTAAATTATTTTTCAATCAATCTAAATATTTAAAGTTATACACGCTGTAATTTTAAGTACACAGGACATAAGTAAAATAGAATGTTAAATGATACATTTACTATTTATATAATTTTAATTTTTTTCTAAAAATATTATTTTTTAAAAATTATTATTTTAAAATCATTAAAAAAAACCAATTCCTTCAATTCTGCGTACCTGTAATTGTCTCCTCCCACCTGCATCCTCGTTCACTTTTCTCAAATTGCAGAATGACCGAAGGTAAGTGATCAAACGGTCGACTGCCACGGTCGAGCAAACGATGGACTGTCAAGGTTGGTCACAGAGATTTAGAAGATTTTTAGGGATTAAATGTTTGGAATTTAAGAATTTAAGTTTAGGAATTTAGGGGTAGTGTGACGGTCATTAGGAGATCGGCAAAAACTGCGATAATTGTTCATAGACGACTGATTTTTAGATTTTACAATTAAGGTTTTTAATGTTTAGAGTTTTTTTTTAGATTTTAAAAAAATCAAAGGTTTTTTTAAAAATTATAGTTTTTAATTTTTAATTTTAAATATAAATTTTAATTTTCTTTTAAACGTGATATGTGGTCGATAAAGAAATTTTGTAACGATCGTTACAATTGTGGTATGTAACATTTATAACGTTAGACAATTAAATTGAATAAAAAATAATTTAGATACCTAAATAAAAATAATAATATAGTATCGACACTTATTTATACATTAACCTTTGTAATACTAAGGCTTTTATACATAAATAAGTACCTAAACTATACATTTTTTACCTGAATAGGTGTCTATAGTATTTTTTGGACTATCGAGGTGCCTAATGTTACAAACGTGATCACTTTTAATGCCTGGTACATAACTACCGTTAGTTTTTTCCGTTAAGTGACACATATCACAATATAATAGTTTTAATTTTCTTTAAAATTATTTAAAATATTATTATATTTAAAAAATCATAATTGCTTTTAAATTATAAAAAGTCTCAAAATACCTAAAATTTTCAAATCCTAACTCTAACTTGACGCCCTTTTCGGCCACAACAACCATCGCAACATAGTCTATGTCATCATCCTAGTTATATGCTACCATACTTGTCGTCAATTGACCGTCAAAATCGTGTGAGATGACGATTTTCATCATGGGGTTTGCAGAGTATAAAACATTGATTCGTCGTTGATCAACTGTCGATCGGTCGTAATTTTATAAGGATTTTGATCATTGGGGGAAGATGAGGTCGAGTAGAGTTTCATCAACGACAAAAAATGACGGTCGGCGTGGATTTAAGGGTTGAAACTAAAATTTTTAAAAAATTGAAATTATTTCAAAATATATGTGTTTTCTTTTATTAAAGAATATATAATTTTAAATAAAATTTTTAAAATTATTAGATCGTTATATACTTAACAAAAGAAATTAATGTTATTCACTGTCCAAGCACCCAATACAAATGTCATACTTAATAAACCCCTTCTTAAGCCCCCCCCCGGTCCCGTTAAAAACCGGCATTTTCGCTTCCCCACCAAAAACAATGGCGGCGATATCTGGCCACTGCACATTCCGGTCACACCAGTCGCCTCTCACCGTCCCCGCCTCCTCCTTCGACGGCGGAAATCTCCGATCTTCTAGCATTTACTTCGCTGCTCCTTCGTTGGTACGCCGAACCCATATCTCTTGCCAGGCCTCCTCTGCCACGTCACCACCTTCTTCCTCCGCCAATGGGACAGGTTCGATTCTTTGTTTTACACTTTAGTCTCTTGGAAAACTTCTATTTGTTTCTGTATTGGGATGGGCATAATCTCACAATTCATTTGAGAAGTTAATTTGGTTACTGTGCTTGGAGTTAGGGTTGTTACTTAGTTATGGCATAATAATTGAAACGTTTAGTGCAAAGATAATTTTGTTCTTCTTTTCATGTAATGTAGGTTTTGTACTTTTACATGCTTATGAGCTCATCTATAATTGAAGTTTTTTTTTTTTGGCTCGTTCGCTATTTGTTCAAAATTTTATGCAGCATTTATAATATAAAATTAATCAAATACTAAATGTATCAAAAGCTCTTGCAAAAGTTCTGTTCAATAGTTTGAATGGACACATTGTTAGCTTTACATGGTTTATGGTACTTCTCAGTTTTGCTTGTTATTTTGCAGCAAAAGGGGAGAAGAAGGATTTTTTGCATAGTAGCGATTTTGATAAAGCCACCATATTGAAGATCTTAGATAGGGCCGCAGAGGTAAAGGCACAGCTGAAATCAGGAGATAGGTCCTTTACTCCATTTAAGGGGAAGTCCATGGCTATGATTTTTGCAAAGCCATCAATGAGGACAAGGGTTTCATTTGAGACTGGGTTTTTCTTGCTTGGAGGTCATGCTATATATTTGGGACCAGATGATATCCAGATGGGTAAACGTGAAGAAACTCGTGATGTTGCTCGGGTTTTATCTCGCTATAATGACATTATTATGGCACGTGTCTTTGCTCATCAGGTATGATACTAACTAGTGAGATTTTGTGGAGTTATTATATATAAGGTTTTTGTTGCTTAAATGAAACATTGGGAACAGAGGATTGCTTTAAAAGGTCCACATGATTTGTGTTTGATGCATCTTCTAGTCTGGGTTAATTTTATGAGTAAAGATGCAATTCATTTTCATTTTGGTTGCAGGACATTCTTGATTTGGCCAAATTTTCCAGTGTACCTGTCATTAATGGCTTGACAGATTACAACCACCCTTGTCAAATAATGGCAGATGCACTCACAATTATTGAACATATTGGCCGGTTGGAAGGAACAAAGGTGTCTTTTCTTTCCATTGCACCTTTGTTATGTTCTATATTGCGGATCTAGAATTGTCTGTACAGTTTAACTTTGGTTTTATGTGAATGCAAATTTCAGGTTGTCTATGTTGGGGACGGAAACAATATTGTGCACTCTTGGTTGTTGCTTGCTTCAGTTGTTCCTTTCCACTTTGTCTGTGCCTGCCCTAAAGGTTTTGAGCCAGATAAAGAGACTGTTGATAAGGCACAGAAAGCTGGGATCAGCAAGATTGAGATTACAAATGATCCTAAGGAAGCAGTTAAAGATGCTGATGTCGTGTACTCAGATGTGTGGGCTAGCATGGGACAAAAGGAAGAGGCTGCATATCGTCGTCAAGTGTTTCAAGGATTTCAGGTGCCTTTAGCTCAGTTTCTTCTTTTTAGATATTGATATCATCATATAAACATTGGGTAATAGCGATACTAATTTAGTTCATAATGCTATTCCTGGGATGCCGGTATTGGGTTTGACAATGCCATCTTAAATGCTAAAATCCTTTATGCTTTAATATTATTTAAATATATAATTAGAAATATCTGCTTGAATTATGAATGATATCTTATGAGTTTTAATTAGATTTATGTGTTGCAACTTGTGCGTACAATTGCATTATACATAGTTCAGTTCTTGAATGGATTGAAACCTGATCAGCTGTGTTCCATTCTATACCTAATTTCCATCATTATTTATTTTGCTTATCAAATTTCCTCCCTTGTATGATCAATCTCAATTGTGTGTCCGTCTTGATTGATTTGCATGTTTCGATTCAGGTTGATGATGCTCTTATGAAGACAGCAGGCCCAAAAGCTTATTTCATGCATTGTTTGCCTGCTGAAAGAGGAGTAGAAGTGACTGACAATGTTATTGAGGCTCCAAACTCCATCGTCTTTCCACAAGCAGAAAATCGCATGCACGCACAGAATGCTATAATGCTCCATGTTCTTGGGTTATAATTGCATGGCATTGCTGCATTTACAAAAAGAAACCGTTACGCCATGTTACTTCTGGAACTACATTTTCATCCTAGACACAATCAAAACTTTTTTGAGTTTTGATTTCTTTTTATGAGTGTAAGGGTTCGAAACTCAATATTTTTTTACTATCTAGCGTGCAGATTACAATCCTGTCTCAGTAGATGTACATTGCTAGTGTCAATAATGTGTTGTCATCTTTTATATCTTGGTGCATATGTTTGATCAAGATGAATGCTTTCAACTTGCTTTTTTCACTGGAAGACCGAGGTGGATTGTGCGGGCATTAGGATTGAATTGCATGTTTGAGATATTTAGCACTAATAATTTGTAGTGTGATGATTCATGCTCAAAATAACAATTTTATGATGCTGTTTAATATAATATCAACGAAGGAAGCGAACGAGGTAAAATAAGTCTTTTCCTTTGATAACATTCAATACAAGGATTAAAGCCATTGCAGAGAAGTTCCTACAGAAATAATTCAACGATGACTCAACATTGAATATATATGTTGAAGCTTACGTTGATAAAGAGTCGTGTAAACACGTCAATCCAGCCCCAAAAGCTGCCCTTTTGCTTGCAGAAAAGTAAAGCCATAGCAATGCAAGTGGAATGGAATGGTTCTTATATTATGTAGATGTTCAGTTCCGCATATCAGGAAGTGAGAGGCCTTTCATCTGCATTTGCTTGTACATCCATTTCCAATTCTCTGAGGTTACCTCACCCCCAAGGGAACGAATCACTGATCCACCACTACATGAGCCTACCTTGCAACATTCCTCAAGGGTTAAACCCTTCACCAATCCATATAAGAAACCACTAGCAAATAGGTCCCCAGCTCCTGTGGCATCAATCGCTTTTGCCTCCCCTATAGCTGGAACTCGAACAATCTGCCATAAAAGGAAATCAACAGACTATGAGAAGGGCATAGTTTGATCATATTTTCAGAGTTGAGAACGGTAACTGTCAGAGCAAAACACATCCTTGAATGTAGGCATTGATAGGTTGATAGTATCTCAAACAGTAAGAATTTGCATCTGAAGTGATAAAAAAAAATGAACCTCTTGTCCATGCTTCGCGATGCATCCATTGGACCCTAATGTAACCACAGCCCATTGGCAATACTGGGACAGATATTCCAGTGCAGCTTCGGGATGAGCATTTTGTTCACTCCTAAAGAAGTAAAACAGAAAATAGTATCAGCAGCTACCACATGCGGTTAATGCATCAATTTCTGAAAGCCTGAATGTCAACGACTCCATTCATTACTATGAAAAAAAGTGTCAGCCACCTCAGCAACTCAGTTGCTTCATCCTCATTGGCAAAGCATAGATCTATATCCCCTGACTCCAGTAACTGTTGAAGAGATTCTTTAAAATTCCGAACCATCTGATAAAAGTCATAGGCTTTATGAGATAAAATATTCAGAACCTGAAAACTGTGATTATTGAAAACAACAACAAAGAAGAATTGTGAATTGAGAACTAAGATGCCAATCAGAGATGATATACCACCACTTTAGTAGAATAGCAACCACAAATCTAAAGAATTTCCTTTCATGATCACTTTCAAAATATCCAAGTAGAGAAACTGTTTTGGTTACATGCTAACATAGACCGGCTATTTCACCCTATTCGTTAATTACCTCAAAACTGGCCAAATCCAACGAAACACAGACACCATTTTGTTTGGCAATTCTTATAGCTGCTTGATTGACTTCCAAATTGAATGCTCCATATCTCACCACCAACCACTGCAATGACAGAAAAACCATTAAGTTGAATGCTCCACAATCAAACCAGCTGCAAAGTGCTGAACGATATAATGTGTTCTAAATGTGATTCTATCCATCTACATTCTTAAGTCATTGAAAACCATGATGAAAAGAATATGACAATCGAGGTTCCTTGCTTATAACTGACGGGGAAGAAAAATCCAAAAACAGCTAATGTAGATTTGTTGTTTTAATTCTATAAAATAATACTCACCTTGGAGCCACTAAAATCCCCTTTGGTCAATTCATCCCCCTGAAAAGAAAAAAGGGAATAAAAATTGATTGTGAGTTTCTATTCAGAAAGAAGCAAACATATATCCTTAAAATCAAGAAAGAAAACTAAATATGAAAAAAAGGGGGATTGTGACATTCACCTGAACTCTTACAGAGGATGATAGGCAAGGTCGCATTGTTCGATTGCCAAATGCATCAACTAGGCATACACACTGAACCATAACAATTACCAAGAAAGTTTCAACACTTAACCATTTAAAGCACAATTCAATTTCATAGAAATTGCATTCATAATGATCACCTGAGCAGTAGTTCCTTTCTTCTTTCTCAATCTTGAAGTGTTAACCCCGCTAATGTTCATGTTACTTGCAAACAATTGACCTTGCTCATCATCCCCATAGGCCCCAATCATCCCACAATTAACCCCAAAGCCTGAGCTAAGTCCTCGAATAGTATTTGCAACACTTCCCCCAGCCATAGTCTTTATAGGAGATTGACCATCAGCAGCTGACGCAAGGATGTGTCTATTCAGCTCCATTAGTATGTGCTCAAGCTCTTCAATCGCCACCTACACAGTGATAGCTTTCAATAACAACAGAACCTCGTTCCAAGTTCGTACTAACTGTATGATTATGCTCATACTTATCAACCAAGAAGACAGATTTCAGTTCCAAGGTTGAAAGTAATTACTTTTCTCTGGGGAACACTTGGAATGGAAACCAAAGATGGAAAATGACAGGAATAAACCAAAATAGCAACAAGAAATTGCGCAAGCTTGAACCAATAAAAAAAAGATAGAAAAACTCAAAAAAGACCCATCACATTGGGATTCGAAATTAAGAGTAGAACGGGAGCAATTCAAAGCAATCAAATCATTCCTGTTAGTCAAAAACCCAGAAAATTATAAGGTAACAAAAGAAAGAAAATTGGATAAAAAGTAACAAAAAAATAAGAACATACTGGAATTGAACCACCGCGTTCACCGGGAATTTGGTCGAGCAAGGAACCATCGACACGAGCGACGTGATCGATGAGGGCGGCTGGTTGGAGTCCAAGTATAACAGGGGCCTTGGGTTCAAGCTGAAGCCCAGCCTCCCTGTTGTTTAACAAAGCTTCCACTCCCATGGTTTTAAGTGGTGACTCTTCTATTACTATTTCTAGTTTCCCGGATTCCTTGAAGACTCTGACTTCGCTAAGAGCATATGTTATTATATAGGCAGAGGGCTAAAGATGCGTAAACCGCACTGCAAGCAGATGTGGATAGTCCGCGATATCACGCTCCCCCTTTCGGCCTATTTAACTCCCTTTTTATTATTATAAAGTAAAAAAAAAAACTACCTTTTTTATTTCTATTTATTAATACAAAAATCGGCCTTTTGGCCCCAACAACGGTGTAGATTCTGAATCATGATTCGGACAGCTAAGTTTTCTTGGGGTTCGTCGGCTAATACGAATGGTATTCCGTAAACTTGACTCCTTTAACTGGTAAAAAGGTGTCCCATTCAATAATTCCCACTGTGCTGAAATCAATTTGTGAAAGCAATTTCGGAACCTTTATCACAGTTGCATTGAAACTCAGGCACTTGATCGACCATTCTGAGATGGATTATTGATAATCATCATCACATTACACACTTTCTTTATGTCTGAAACTCCATATAGTACTGAAACAGATGGTGTGGAGATTTAGGTGAAAGTAGTTTCATGCATATAACTCATAACCAAAGTTCAACTCTCTAATTACTCTAAAGTATTATACACTTTGTTTTGCCATTTTTGGATCATTGGAAAGCGGCATGATTTAAGAGCTTGCTGCAGTTCGGTTTTTTGGAAGGCGGGAACATCGGCATTGGGGCTTGGTTCTTGCCCTTCATTAAAATTATACTTAATTATCATGAATTCAAAATATATAAATAATCATTAAATTATATTAAAAATTAACTATAAAATAATTATTAAATTTATTAAAATATTAAAAAACAATCATTGTATGTTATAAAATAATAATAAATTTTGATAAATAAAAAATTATTTTATTACAATTCAATAAGTTAATTTATAATAATTTGATAAAATTAATTTATAATAATTTGATAAAATTAATTTTTTAATTATATGATAAATTTAATTTTATAAGTTTTAAAATTTTAATATAATAATAAATAATATTTTAACGTATTTTAATAATCATATATTTTATCGAAAAATAAATGTAAATTGCATGGACAGAAACAAAAGCTAAAAGCTAAAAGCTAAAAACTGGAAGACAAGAAATAATCGCCGTATACTTCCATTGCAGACTTCAAATATCAAGAAACATATAAAATTACACACCCAGCCCCAGACGAAAGATAATAATCATTTGCAATATTCCAACTTGAACAAAATGTAGGGCCTTTATATTTATATATTACCATTTTTAAAATTAGACATTCAAATTTCCAATAATATATTTTTTATTAAAATATAAGAAATATATAGTCGATTGAACCTACTTTACGTATAATACTTAAACCTAAAAAAATTACGATTGACTATCTGTATTTTTATCTACGTTGTCAATATAATATGTATTCATCTAACATGACATTAAGATGTTATTCAAAATGTTAATGATATCTATTAATCTATATGGCGTTGTTAATTTTTTTTTGGTTACAATTAAAGTACTGCACCAGCAGTGTAAAAAAACTTAAGTTTCCCTTATCCTGTCGCGGGACAGTTTACTTTGGATCTCTCCCGGTGGTTCTGTTAGAACATTCAGCTCCAATCTATCGTTCCATCCTAAGTGTGCCATGGCATCTGCAACTCCATTTGCTTCTCTTCGGACAAAATAAATCTTGATGTTCCGTTGTTTGCCAAGCAGTTTACGTGTTGTCTTGATGGCTGAATCCTCATGCATTCTTGGATAACCATTGAGGATCTCCACCGCTTCTCTATTGTCGAGTTCCACCTCAATATCTCGTGAGGTTGTTTAATTTTAGAAAGCGTAATATCCGGTAAAAAGCCAAAACGTAGTGCATCTTTATGAATTTAATTGATGTATTAAATGAAAGCTTGAATGATGGTCTGGTTTTGCATAATCTTTATGAATTTAATTAACGTATTAACTACAACTATTATATATTGGAAGTTTGAATGGTTGTCTGGTTTTTGCATCAGGAAGCTTAATCATTTTATATTAGATATGTGAATTTTTAAATATATATATATATATATTAAAATTTTAAAAGGAAATAAAACTAAATTATTAATAAAAATATAAAAATTATTTAAATTATATGAAGATTTAAAATTTTTGAAGACAATATTATCGCATCACTCCTCAATCTATCCTGTTAAATTCTAAACTCCCTACTGCATTAAAATTCCAAAACTCAAATTAGATAATTTAATAAATACATATATCTCATATAAAATATACACCACTAACAAACCAGTGGTTAAGCTTTGCTCACAGTCACTTCTGACTGCACTATCATCCTAATTCATGATTAAAAGCCATTCGTAATCTTACAAATAAATGGGTTTAACTTTAATGGCCACAGACAATGGGGGAAATAAACACAGCACTTAAACACCAAAATGTAGAGAAAAGATGGAAGATGATCTATAATATCAGATTTGTACGATATTTATAAAGATCGGTCAGAAAAAGGCAGCCGAAATTACGGGGAGGCTTAATTGTATCTTTGGCTTTTTTAGATTCTCGGATCAATCAACGATTTTCCTTAATTATTGCAGAAAGAGATGGGATCATTAGCATTATTAATAAACACTGAAATAGATTAGCATTAGCTTAACATGGCTACAGCCTAGAATCTAGAGTTTTGGGGTTAGGAATTTTCGCACATGGGTTAGATTCCAGCATGCTGTAAGAAGTTAATAATGGTCTGTTACTTTAAAGTTAGCCAGTGGCCACTAGCTTTATTTGCTCTTGAGGTTGACCATGTAAACACTGCAGCACCAACTGCAGAATAATGCAACTGACCCCACATCCCACAGGTATTAGAGTATTATGTAATAGAGGTTGTTATAACCGGTTGAAGGTTGTTATAACTGATGGTTAATCTGTTATAACTGAATCTATTCAGTTGGGCTAATCAGTTGGTATTATAAATAGTGGGCCTGTCCACTATGCAAATATACGAATACTTTGTAATTCTCCTAAACACTTTGTATTGTTCTGATTTTCTGAAATAACATCAAGCTTAGTCTTCGTCCTCACTTCTCTTCTTCTTCACTCATTCACTACCAGTTTTCCATAGCTAGATCGTTATTAGGTACTTATATATGACCATACAAATTTACAGGTGACCGTACAAAATACATTTTTATGGTGATGAAATGACTGGCTTTCTATAGAATTTAAAAGGGGCCATAAATCTATTCGAAAATATGTCTGGCATTATTGGGAAAGAAAAATCATCCCTCTTGCCATATACTTGCAGATAAGAAAATATATTCCTTGATGTCAAAAGCTTGAAGAAAACCCTTTAATTTTTTTTTTTGAAAAGGATCACATTAGAGAAGACTTATGTTCCTTGTAAGATAGGACATTGTCTGGTAGAACTAGTTCCGGGGGAGTTTCTCGTGCGACGCCCAGCATTGAATTTGAATCATACTCTTCATCCCTACGAGCAAACTTATTGCGGAGGACTTTCTCAAATTCATTCTCGTAAAAGGGCTTTGCATTGTCGGCTGCATGCGCCTGTGCAAGGTTGGTATAATTGGTGGCTGACTGAGAAATAAATGCTGCCTCTTAATCGGTTAGCTTCCTCAGGAACATTGCTAGATTCGCTCCCCACACCTGTAATAACCAATAAAGATAGAACACTGGCATCATCTATACAGACTGTACTAAAACTTTTAAAAATTTAAACACCTTTTTTCAGCACCCTGTCTCAAAATATTAACAAAAGCAGTAGAAACTCTCTCTTATATCAGTTACCACTAGACTTACCACCAAAGAATCATAAGGCCAATCTTATCTTTATGTTGTCTGAACTTCATATTTATAGTAGATGCATTTTACTCCCCATCCGTTTCATTGTCCCTGATGATTTCCCACTTAGATTAGACTTTGCCACATGAACAAGCGAATTGTCTTGTATATTAGTTCCAGATCCAACACTAATGCCTTTTGACATCTCCTGCTCACCGATAAAAATTAGTGCGACCATCAGCAAAATCTAGTAAAATATAATGTCAAAGAATAGCCCTAACCTAAACAACTACAATCTAATCTTGTTGAAAAAATTCAAATGAACAATAAAATTATATCTTCCTCTGCACGAGGTAGGGTAGATTTCAGATCTCAGAAATCATCCTTTTCCTGATAAATACGTCAGTAGAAGTCAAAATCAACGGCTAATGTTAGACGGATGATTTTGCCTTAGCAGTGAGAGGTTGAAGCGGAGTTCCCCAGTGGATGAGTGGGGGTGAGTTGTGACTGACTGGCATTTGACACGAGAATCAGAAATGGCAGTGGGTCGAGTTGAGTCATTACCCATTACATGACACTAGTGGTAGGTTACACTGTTACAGTTCTTAATATTGGAAATGCTGTCGTTTTCCGCTGGTTAATCCTTTCGGTTGTTTTGGGCGAGGTATTTTAGAGAGGAAATTCATTTGTGGGGACGCATTTAAAATTCTATTGTTTTGACAAAATAATGTATGGATTCATGTTTCGACTGATTAGAGCAACATAAGCAAGTAAATTCCATGACTGTTCTGTTCAAATTCATTGATAACAGAGAATTAAGTAAAGAGTAAAGACAACAGCGGCTCTTATATTTCATAATATAGAAACAACACCGTTGTTCTCATTCGGATCGAATGATAATAAGAAACTTATGAACACACACAGCCGTCAGCACAAATCTCGGTGACAGCTTCTCGATTATTAGGTGTACATTAACAAGGAGCTATGGTTCATCTTAAACAAAAACGACTGAGGTATTCTTCCACGGTGGTATATTTCACTTCAGGGTATAGTTCGGAAGCCTCAACTCCGAATGACGGTTCAATCTCGAAGTTGGTGTGGTCTCCCTTAACAAAGATCGAATAATTGATTGACAGTACGATATTGATTGGGATTGGAGCCTCTGCAAAAAAGAAAATATGGAAAAAACCAACATAAATCTCAACATGGCCATCGTTTGATGAATAAAACAAGAGCGAGGCGGGAATTCACCAACGTTGGATCTGTTTTAGAAGTTGGTCCTCGGAACATATGTTTTCTAGAGGGTTTTGCCAATCAATTTCTCCCACAGTGCAACGAGCTCATTAAATGAGTAGATGTTTTTAGGAGGCTTGATGAATAGGATCTTGTTCAATGTTCTGGGGTCATCAACGGCTTGATGGTGTAGGTGCCGATGTCACCTTGATAGTTGAAAACAGCTGCAACATAGAGTACGATCCGAATACGGAGCAATGCGGTATCGATACCAGATATATATGATCGTGAGACATAGGCAAAATTGAGAACGGCCTTGTCTCTTGGGGGAGTGGTGGTTCCTGCCTGTGATAAATTTGGAAGAAAATAGCCCTCAAAACAGTTAGCGGCCACGTAAGTTTAAGGGATCCCTTCAGCCTCGATACTACGACGGATTTGAGCTTTTGACAGAGAATGCTGATTTCGCCTGCTCAACCGCATGATGACGGTCAACGTCAGTTCCAAATTCCAAAGGGAAAAATCTCTGTTCAGATAGGAAAAAGAAACCCTTACAATGGAATGAAGAATTCGCATAAGAAAAAGAAAAGAACAAAAGAGTAACTAACCTTGACGTTCCCAGCTTCTTTAATGGCAGCAACGATCTTAACTTGATCTCCTAACTGCGACCTACTGCAGATATCACCACCTCAACTTGCTTTATTGCCTTCACCAAACTCTCATGATCGTAAAGATCCCCCCGCGTGCAAAAATAAGTTCAGCACTCTAAATTTCTAATGAATGTGCCACATTCACAAGAACTCAAAATATGTACTTACTTTCAGCAATTGGACCCTAAGTTCTTGAAGTTGTCAATGATTTTTCCCTTAACGGGATCAGAGACCGTAGTCTCTTACTAAAGCAAAAGTGGGATGACCCTCTTTTGCACTGGCTTCAACGATGAACTTCCCAATGTATCCGGTGCCTCCGATGATCAAAATCTTACTCTTTCCGGCCATTGAAGAATTCTTCAGCTACTTACCCAGTGAGGAGGTTTTGAGTTATTGTTTTTTTTTTTCCTAATGGAGTTTGGCAGGGAGAACACAAACGGGGCACTATTTATGGACGAAATGAGGGACGTCAAGTGGCAAGAATAGCCTTGTGGTTGGAACAAAAGTGGTTCGAAACCATTAAGGACCACAAATTATTTCCATTAAAGGTAAATTTGTTGGTGTGTCATGTTGAAGTTCTTGTTTGTTTAGGAGCAAACAGGAGGTTAAAATTCCATGTCATTCAAACATTTCTGGAAAACTCTCCAAACTCAGTGGCGAAGACACGTAGAGAATTGTGGGGCCGATTGCCTCAAAATAGAAATTTATGTATACATTAATTTATGTAAATTCCAATTTTAACCCCATAAAACAGTAAGATTATTTTATAAAAATATTTTATATAAGGTTTCAATTGTGACCCCACAAATTTTTTGAAAATAAATATAAAAATTTACGAAGTAATTATTGAAATTTATTTGAAATATATTATAATTGTTTTCTTATATATATATTCATATTATACATGTATTCATCAAATGCTAATATTAATTGTTAATTTATATAACTTTTTAAAATTTGAATTTTAAACTCACAATCACAATTTTCTTCCCATCGAAATCTATTGTTGAACTAGTTGTGTTAGGCAATTGCTATCATGAATTTTACACGTCGTTCCCCTTGAATTTGATGTTTTAAAAATGAGATGAACCTGATCTGACATAACAAGTTTATATCCATTGCCCATTTCAAGAATGATATAATTCAAAATTAGCTTCTAATATTTATTAAAATGATCATTTTAACTTGTATTATTTTTCTTAGAGTATTTTGACATTCATTGTTTCATTTTACGACAAGAATACGCCAAGTGCCAAAATGCTCTTGAAATAAAGAATAAGGGCTAAAGTGACTATTCGATCAAATATTGAGATCATTTTAATCTAAAATACTCAATGAAAAAGCAAAATGATCATTTTTAAATATTGGAAGCTATTTTTGATATCATGCCTTCAAGAATTGGTTAGGTGAAAGCTATCATGAAGTTTACACCTCATGTCCCGTACAGTTCGATGTTTAAGATCTGTGATGAACCTGGTGAACATGACAAGGAACATCCATTGCCTATTTCAAGAATTGTTATAATTATGTTCTCCACGTATTTTGTAAAAAGTTCTTTTATCGTTTACCAAGTAAGCTGCCTAAATTAACATTTAACGGGTCAAAGTGTATCTTTAACTGCATATTTTGTATCATGTTCGCGTCAGGCTTGAAATCCTAAGCACGGGAAATGGTCCAGTGGCCCTTCACTTCATACTCTTTGCATTGGCCCAAATCTTAGATCTAGTTCAGAATGGATTCTGCAGAATTCTCGTAGGTTTAGTTCTTTATTGTGGTATAGAAAAGCATAAGCGATGAAGAACAAGTAATTTTACAGCTTATTATAAAAAAATAGGCTTAAAGAAGCATAATTACCGATTTGTTGTTGTCTTCAATGTGAATCTTCCATGCACAGATGTTTTTATTGTTTGATGATTAAATTACAATAGATGGCAGGGGCGGATGCATATGGTCATATTGGGGCCAAATGCACACACATTATTTTAGATTAGATATTCAATATAGTTCAATATATTAAAAGTTTAAGAAAAAAAAGAAATTTTGCATATCCATTATATTGAAAAGAAGAGTATTAAAATTTTTGGACCCTCCTTTCTAAATTTCTGAATCCGCCACTGATAGATGGTATGTTTCTGAAAAGTAAACAAAGTTAATTGACAACCTGATAAAACTGGCAGAGAGCAGAGGGAAAATGAGAAAAAACTTGCAGTTCTGCCAGTTGATTGCGAAACAAATCTTATTTCGAAACATGTGTCTGAATATACGTCTTGGACACACGGATACATTAGATACGCTGACAAAAGATAGCTTTAGGAGGTAAAGATTAAGCACTGATTCCAGTATCTTTGTTAAGCTTGGGAGCACCAAGTTTTGCAATGTGGAACTGCGATGTGTAACTGCGATGTGTAACTATCAGTAGGGTGATCAGGAACGGAAGGCTCATTCAAGAACGCCCAATTGCTCCTCGTCCACCTTCGAAAAAAACTTTACGTTAAACAAAAACCGTCAACATGAAAGCATTTTTTTAATGAGTCGACTAATGTTAGCTACCGACCACCCATTTTTCTCTATCATATTCTCCGTGTCCAGGAAACCCTATTTTGCTCGAGGTAGAGGCATGGAACTTGATCTCATAAATTTACTTCCATTTTCCTCCAATGGAGTTTCCTTTTTGGATATGAAAATAAGATATACTATTTCAGTAAAACTCTGTGCATGTATAAATCTTTAATACTGAAAAAAAAACTGTACCTGCAGCTGGTTGCTGCCATCTGATGGACTATAAATAGCCTTGAGATGATCTTCCTCCGTTTTCTTCTTGGATTTCCAGTAAGCTTGAATCTCATCCTTGGTAAGTGATCGATTCCTTTGGAGTATTGCTGAAAGATTTTTAAGCAGGAAGGAAAACACCATGGAAACATTATGCCATGTTGGATAAAGCAGATAAGAATTTACCGCTATTAACCTGATTCAGAATCTGATACAGGAGAATCCCATCCTGCCATTAGAGAACCCATTTCACTGACGATCCTTCACTTGCTTGGACCAAAACTAAGTAATACCACGTAGCAAATATCTTGAGAAAATGCTTTTATATAGATGAGTGGGGCCTCATCTTTTCCTTTTTTTTTTCTGTCGAGGAGTTGACCTTTTTACTCGTTCTTACCCTCAACCATGTTTCCAGCCAATTTGTAGGCTGTTGCACGCGTTTTGACCTTATTTGTCAGTTATATCGTCTTATCTCCCAATTTGAAGTATTCAACTCCAAATTGGACATTCCACATCCATTAATATACTGGATTACCCAGATCAATGGTTTGTCTGTATAGATTATGGTGGATATTGTTCTTTTGTTCGTTATCTTGCCATGCAAGTGTGCTGTACGTCGAGTTTCAAACAACCGTGTATGCATAGTATTAGAAAAAGCCAACGGTGGCCCCTAATACAAGTAGCCGGCAAGTATAAATCTTGTAGTAGCTCAACAGACCAATCGATGCCGCCAGTTCATTTTCCTCTAGATACTCAGGCTTGTACTTGAGAACTTGAGTGATATTTTAGATTTGGATAAAAAGTGGTGTACCTTATCCGAAATCTTACATTGCAAATTTCACCTCTACTGTTAATCTTCTAGTGATCGAAGCCTTCAAATATAATTATATAATTACATCTAAATTTAATTATGAGATAGCTTTCTAAATGCACCCTTAGTGTAGTTATTTTTTTTTTTATAAGTAAAATCTATTCATCCAAAAGAATGCAGACAAGCTGCTACAAACGTAACCTCAAGGTAATTACATCAAACCCCAATCTATACACAGTTGCCTATTTGCCTCATCCAATCTATTAACATGACATCGGTACATTTTAATTTTCATAGCTTCTTTTATCCTACTTACAATAATTCCAGTCGAACGAGCCGAGCCTCTAAAGATCCTATAGTTTCGTTCCTCCCAGGTATAATAGATGAAACCAGTCCAGGCCAACTTAAGGAGATGGACCAATAAGGATTTACCTTCGAGATTTTGCAGCAACCACCGGAGCTGATCACTCCAGCACAGAGGCACCTGGCTAAGGCCACAAGCTTGCAAAAGAGCACTCCAAACTTCCATAGCATATACACAATTGGAGAAGATGTGAATGCGGGACTCAAAGCCTGAACTGCACAATCTGCATCCACTGTCAACAACTACTCCAAATCTTACAAGTCTGTCATTGGTAGGCAATCTGTCTAAGATTGCCATCCAAGAGATCAAGGAGAACTTAGGAATATGGCCAGGGAACCACACGAGGCGATGCCAAGTGACCCTATCACTCCTACACCGGATACTATCCCAAATCCAGCTAGCATTAATTTGAGTCCAATTGCTAACAGAACAGAACAACCTGTTAGCTTCATACCTCATTTTAAATATTTTTGCTAAGATCCAACTAAAGTGAACCTTATAATCCGCATTCCTTAATGTAGTTATATAGATTATCCTGTTGTTTTTTTGTCTATTTAAATTAACTGAAATTTTCAATTTCAATTTTATAAATTATAAATGAATTTAAATTATAATAGATATGGTTGGATTAGATTGGATATGAGTGTTGGGCTTAGAATTAAATAGAAATGGGACAGGTTTGGGCATGGCTATTGTGTTTATAATTAAACCAAAATTAAAAATATTGACTAAACTGATGGAATCAAATTTATTGACTGAATAAATCCAAAAACTTGACTTAATTAAGTCTAACTAATTCAATTAATTGAATTAATTAAAATTTGGTGATCCCAGACAAAAAGCTTAAGAACAAAATTTATTAATTTTATCACTTAAAACGATATTTAACTCTCAAATTATATTTCGTTTGCCACTTCAATATTTAAACCTTCTTGTCTCACTCTTACATCTAAAGTTTCTGTTTCTAACATGAGAATTTATATTATAGGCATTTCTTACAATCCTGGATTAATAAATTTTTTCCCCTAAAAATAATTTACACAATTTATAGTAAGGGGCTTGAAGTTTGGGCTATAACATGGGCTTTCGATGAAAAATGCTATGCAAGCAGCAAAATCCAAATGGAATACAAAAATCGGGCATGTCGAAGCATCGTCAATTTCATTCTCGGACATCCGAATTCGTTGCAAGATCTTTCATTCTTTGTCCATCTTTGATACGGCGTTGCAAGCATATAAATGGATTCCGATTATAGGGCGTTGTTTTATTGAATCATCTGATTATTTAAAGTTATAAAATGATCTTCGATTATAAGATGTTGTTTTGTTGAGTCTCCCGATTATTAAAGGTTGCAAAAATAGTCGCTCAACTATTTATATGTTCAAATCTCATCATTTTTTGTTAAAAATTTGATGGTCGTTTGAACTGGACGTTAACATGTTGATTGTGATATGATAAAATCACATTTTAATAATGTATATTGACATCGTCATTGCTTTCAAACATTGCCTCGACTACATAATGTTTTAAGCGCTAGCTTAACGACATAACATAAACGTAAAGTTGATTCACAAAATGCAACTCAAACGGTTCTAATATCAGATTTTATCTATCTCAATCAACATATTAACGTCTAGTTCAGACGACCACCAATTTTTTAACGAAAAATGATGAGTTTTGAACATATGAATAGTCATATGACAATTTGTAACTTTTAATAGTTGAGGGACTCAATAAAGCAACGACCTATAGTTAGAGACTATTTTATAATTTTTAATAACCAGTGGATTTAATAAAACAACATCTTATACTCAAGGGACTATTTGTGTAATTTACCCTATATTATTTCCGTTCGATGAACCGATCTTGATTTATATTGAGATTGGTCTATTATTTTTTTACTATATTAATTATTATTTTAAGTTTATGGATTGAAGAAATCATATTTATGAATGATGATCAATAATAATTAAATTTAAATTAAATAATAACGGATACAAAATTTAATGAAAAAAATATTGTCAAATTACTTTTTATGAGAATAAAAATAAAGTAATGACACACGAATTAAACTATCTTAAAAGAATGATTATTATTATTTCTAGAAGATTCAAGCTCGAGCATAAAAAATTATAAGGGTGTTTGAGTTTTTATAATCATCCTGCATTAATAAAGATAAACAAATAAAGTGTGTGATAAAACTACCCTAACAATGAAAACAAAATTATTGAAGAACAAATAAAAAGGAAAAGGACTAATACTCAAATAAGTATTCAAACTATATCCTTTTTCCCGAATAGATGCCTATAGTATTTTTTTGACCCATCTAGGTTCCTAACGTTACAAACATTGTCACTTTAGGTGCCCAGACCGTCAAAGTTGTTAATTTCCTCCAATAAGTGACACGTGTCACAATCTGATAATTTTAAAACATTTTTATAAAAAAAATAAAAATAACATTATATATATATTTTTTTTAAAAACATATAAATTTTGAAATAACCCAAAACTTTGACAATCTTTATTTCAACCCTTAAACCCACGCTGACCACCACCCTTTGCTATCGAAAAAGTTCCACCCAACATCACCTCCAACCGACGACCAAAACCCCTATGAAATCGTGATCGATCGATGACGAATCGACGTTTTAAACCTCACATACCCTAGGATGAAAATTGCGATTCTGACGACCAATCAAGGACAAATACGATGACATATAACTAGGATGATGACAGATACTACGTCGACGGGGGAGTTAGTGTTATGATTTGGAGATTTTAGGGATTTTGAGATTTTTTTGTAATTTAAAAGAAATTAGGGTTTTTTTATAAATATAATACTTTTTTAAAAAATATATATAAATTTCAAAATTACAAAATTGTGAAACGTCACACTTAACAAAAAAAATAACGACTGTTATGTCCTGGACATCTAAACTGGTCATGTTTGTAACAATAAGCAACTGGATGAGCAAAAAAATATTATAGGCACCAATTTGAGAAAAAGGTATAGTTTGGGCATTTATTTGGGTATTAAGCCAAAGGAAAATTCTCTCGATTCTAATAGTCCTAGCAACCGACACACGCTTCCAATGAGATTAAAGATGAATCAAAATAAGTGTTTAATTTATGGAGTTCCCAGAAATGCTTGCTTTATTGAAAGTTTCCTTGTATGAGTGGTCCTTATGCCTTTAATACCCTAAGATGGGAGACATTGTAGACTCATCCAGGTGCTGAAAATGCAGGTGGTCTTGCTTTGGCATTAAATTTCATAAAAAGTAAAGACTTTCCTAAATTTTGGCAATATACACCATTAATCATTTACCACACAGATACTTCCAATCATAAGGAAGGACCACACGGCCCAACGGCTTCCATAAAGAAAATGGAGAAAGGAACCTACAATTGGATAATAAGGGTTTAATGAGCACTTTTCGTGTGTGGATTCCCTTCGCATTTATCTCATCATATCATGCCTCCTCAGTAAATCTAAGAATATATAATATGCCACAAAATATCTTCATAACTATTCTACTAATCACACCATTAACAATTCTGTGGTGCAATAGCTTTGATTGCAATACACTAACACTAAGATTTATCTTATCAAGTAACTAAAATTTGGATTCCTGAATGACATCTTTTCCCCTCAACTTGAATTAGTTTTACCTTTTTGAGAAAAAAATATAAATAATCATTTTATTCCATTTAAATCATAAAAAATTACAAAATATTTTTTTTATTTTTTTTTAAAAAATATTTTTAAAAAAACTCACTTGAATATCAATAAAAAAAATACTTTAACAAAATTATTTTGTCTATATTATATATAAGGATAAACTACACTTTAGTAGTCCAACTATCACTCTTGTTCTATTTTTATCATCTAATTACTTTTTGTTTCAAAACCATATATAATGTTACGTTTTGATTTCATTTTACTCACCCGTCGTTTAAAAGTTAACATGATTGTTGATGTGACATTTAAAAAAATGATGATGTGATATTATCTTATGGTGATATCAATATTATCGTTAAATTTTTAACTGTGGTTGACCAAAATGAAATCAAAACGTAATATTACGTATGATTTTGAAACAAAATCATACATTAGGTGACCAAAATAGAACAAAAGTAATAGGTGATGTACTAAAAGTGTAGTTTACCCTATATATAAAAAAATAAAGATGATTCGATACATAAGATATCTTTTTAACAAAAAAATCTCATATAATCACATCTAAATATAAACTCTTTTGCAAGAAGCAAGTCGTCTCTGTGATAAAGGAATTATTGTTATATTTTTAGGATTTGGGTTTGAACACTATAGAATGTTAGAATCGTGAGTGTTCAATGTCGAGAGGTTAAGAGTTATTAGATACTGATCTCCGTGGTAAATAAATTATTGTTATTTCTTAAGGATTTGAGTTCAAATAATATAGATACTAAAAAGGTCGTGGGATCGAGTTTTACGGAGGGCATTTCATAATTTGGAGGTCTCTTACGGAAGCTGTTCTCAACCTGATGTTGGGGGTAGCATACTATCTTACCTCCCCCTTACCCCTTACCCCATACATATGAGAAAACATACATATGAGAAAAAGGGACAGCCATTTAAAAGAACCAATTTTCAGGCAAAGGAGTGGATAACGGGTAATATCGAAATTCAATTATTTAATATGGCTGGAAGTAAAGAGTCACTCCTACTCAAAATCTGACACAGGATCTCATAAAAGAACTACATCTGTTGACATTTAGCTACATAAAGATAAACCCTATCACCGCACGTCTTACCAAACAGTTACGCCAGGCAGAAAACAAAAAAGACAACCCCCCCCCCCTCAAACCAACAAAAAACCACCACCACAAAAACTCCAAGTTCCCAGTTCCCGCATCATCAAAGTTTACCAAAAAAACTAAAAAGTTGGAAAATATTCCTGATAGTAACCACCCTGCCGAAAGTCCAAAAATCTCAAGTTCCAGCCTGCTTTAGAAATTAGGACGACAGTTGCGTATAAAAAGATTGATAAGTAGTTACTCAGACAACTATCATGCATTTTCCGACACTCCACATCTTTTTTGCAGGTTAAATTCGGCTTTGTTAACTGTTCCAAGACCTCACTTTGTTTACATCACTATATCATGTGGCAGTAAATTTGAACCAGAGCCCCTTCTCTCCATACCAATATGAGGTATCAGGTCACATTGATCATAAGATCTCTCTACTCTGCTACGAGCACTCATATTCTCAAAAGTACCATTTTGAGAAAAGAAGAATAAACATAAGCACTAGTCTTTAAATAGAGTATATTTTTGCCAAGTTGCCAAATAATGAAGGGAAGAAAAATCCAGTCCTCCCACTAAAACACTGGCAGAATATCTTACTGTATATTTTAGAAAAGAAGAATAAACATAAGCACTAGTCTTTAAATAGAGTATATTTTTGCCAAGTTGCCAAAATAATGAAGGGAAGAAAAATCCAGTCCTCCCACTAAAACACTGGCAGAATATCTTACTGTATATTTTGCTGAGTTTAAAAGGAGGATGGAACATTATAGTGTTCAAGCATCTAGGCTAAAGGGTAGGCTCTGTTTTGGGATCTAATCCCCACCATTTGATAAATTCTCGAAGAAATCAACTTGTTGGTGATATTAAAAAAGACACAGAAAAGACTTGTATAAAATGTCATTTCTTTTGGCACTTGATTCTTGTCCATGAAAGCTTTAGTTCAGCAAGCGAATAATATCTTATTATGCTCCCGCAAAAAAATTCACCAACTTGCGCAACCCCCCACCAGCGTTGCTCTTTATAAGCAGCAACCATTACAATTTCTTAACCATACCACCCCCCTTGACTGAGGCAGCAATCTCTTCTTCCTTTCCTATCTTCTTTCTATTTTGTTAGTTACTCTCCCTTTAACATCTCATCCTGCAAGACTTGCATTCCCCTTCAAAACGAACTCATCTGATATTAGCTTTTATCATATTTTTCTTTCTTTTCATTGGCTCCCCAAGTAAAAAAATGGCATTACCTGTTACTTTTTCACGTGATTCAGACTCTTACTGGACTCCTAAGCAAAACAAGCTATTTGAGAGGGCACTCGCTGTATATGATAAGGACACCCCAGACCGCTGGCAAAAGGTGGCAGCGGCTGTGGGTGAGAAATCAGTAGAGGAAGTAAGGAGGCACTATGAGATCCTCGTGAGGGATCTCGTGTATATTGAATCTGGTCAAATCCCTATACCCAATTACAAAAGCACTGGGAATAACAGAAGATGAACTGCTGTGGTGCAAAGGTAGTGTATTAATACCTCTTTTTATTCTTTTCTACTTGAAAACTATCACTCTATCAGTCATGCAACGATCTATTTTCTGGATCCAAATACTTTTCTCATTAAATTAGCAAGATCAAAAGATTCAAATAGCCATCTTTCTTTAATCTTCCTCGGCAATGCCAAACGCTATCAACTTGTGACAGCGCCTAGGCAGGGCGTGCAGTGAAGGTTTTCACAAAGACAATAGGAACATGATGAATCTGAGAAAAATTCCATTTATTCAACTTCTCCAAAAAGATTAGGTTGACCATGTTAAGAGCAGTCAACAATTGTAGTTTCAAGAGGACACCCCTAAAGTGAAACATGGGAAAACCCTCGAGCTCCAAAACACAGCATATAATAGTAAACTATGCGAGGGGTTTCTTTTTCTTTCCTTCCTGATTGTTTACATGACCCCTTCCTAGTACCCTTTTTAAAATCATTTAAAGAATGTTATCCAGTATTTTTCCCTAGGATCTATTGTAAGATATTCAAATATTTAGCTCATGAAAAAAAATAAAGTCGGTTGTAATCATATCCATGTTTCCTAGCATGCCATGCATTCACCTTTCCCTTTCTGGTTGGTAAAGTTGAAAGTTCAAGCCAAACACCGACCTCTATTTCCCCTCAAGTTTTTTTTAATTACTTTGCGCTTCTTTTTTATAAATACTATATCTATTATCCATCCCCTATTTCAACTTACTTAGAAAAACTCCCCACATGAAATCTAGTCATTTTTCTTTAGATCACGTGCACATGATCCTATATATAATCCAAAGAGCTTGAAATCCATTATCAAAATAAATAAGTCAGCCGGTGCTTCTCCTATTCATATCTGACATAACCCATTTTTTAACCATAGATTTCAGGTTTAAATAAAACCTTTTTTTAATAATGTTAACAATCTAACATAAACAGGCAAGTGCTGATGCTCTCTTATATATTAATCTAATTTTCTATTTGTACCTTTAAATCCTCCGCAGGTGTATGAAGCATCTAAAGCTCCAATGAAGTAGAAGTTTCAACTGCACTGTCAGAGAATCTGTATAAACTAAAATAATAAGGCACAAATTATGAAGAAATGGGGAATTCGCATCGTGATTCTACCTATTTTATTTTACATCGAGTGATCGAGTCAGTTTGTTAATATAACAACAAAGTTGAACTCTATAATTATTAAGCTTGTGAGTATTGTACTGAAGTTCCAGATTCAAATTAAAAAAATATTTACTAGTATTACTAACTAATGCTCTGTGCTTTCTTTATTGAATCCATGTTAATCTTGTTTGATTTCAAACAAAGACAATAAATTAAGCAATCGTCTAATCAACAGTGAAACATAGGGTTTGTTTCCCCCCTGGAAATAACACTAACTAATCAAGCCGATTGATGACAAACATTAACGTAACAATTTCAGTTTTCTTTTCCATTTCATCATTGAGAGCAGTAAACGTTCATTCATTAAACATAATTTGATTTCGATCCTCATGCTTCGTAAGCGCTTGGAATTTAAAGAATAAAACATAATGTTTTATCATTATTAATCAATGAGAAGCAGCATTACATCTTACCTATTTGAAATTCAGCGTCCAAAATTGTACTCTGAACCTGAAGAGAGAACCAATCAATATTGACAGAAAATCTCAATGGAATATGGTAAAAGGTAAATAAAAAGAATCAGGGAGATATTGATTTTCCTAAGGAATCTGATATCAGTGAGATAGATGATATCACACGTGCATTCAATAATGGATCCATAAATATTTTTTTAACATAAACACACCTGCATTAATAATATAGAATTTTCGTATAGGTTGTACATAAATATAATTTCATGCTAAATACAATTAATAAAATAAATAGTTAACTAAAAAAAATAAAATTTTAAGATGACACATGCTCATTCGGAATTAAGGATGGATCTACCACTACAGACATAAAAAGAAGGAACCATAAGAAGGAGTTGCCTTCTTTTTAAGTTTGATGGAAAGGCAGGAAAAATAATTTTATTTCTTTAATATATCAAATAAAAAGAATTCAAAAATCAAAGATTAACTATGTATATAGTCACTTATTCGTTCTCATGATTCATTTGAGTTATATATATATATATATATATATATTTCTAATATTATATTATGTAAAAAAAAAAAAACTCACGCATTCTCTTAAAAAACTTCCTCTAGAAACTACAATTGGAAGTATTTGCATTTCCATAAACCCATTTGCCTTTTGAGACATAAGCCTGGGCCCATACTATCCAATTAGAATCAGATCAAATATGTTGAAAGATGCTCGACTTATCCCAATCTTCTAGTTGTCTTAGGAACGTTTAGTTCGAAAAAAAATTAGCAAGAAAAATAATATTTTTAGAAATTATACTTTCATGTTTGGTTTACAAGAAAATTTATTATCAAATAATAATTTATTATTAATAGTAGCAGATTTTAATTAAAAATTTAGAAATGTCATTACCTCCAAATTTATAGGTATACACAATTCCCGCCACTTTAGATTAGAGTACCCTTGGAATAACGGATTTTTTCCATTGGATCATTCTCAATTTTATTCTCAGTGTTTTACTCAAAATTATAAACATAATAATATTGATTCAGTAAAATATTAAATAAATTTGAGTAGTTAAAATTATTTTTTTAATATTTAATATATTGTTCTTTTATAATTTTATGAGATGGAAAATGATATTATTGTAAAATATATAATTATTTAAAATAATATTTAATTTTGAGTACTTAAAAATATAGATTGTATCCATTGAAAAACAATATCTTTATCCACTCATGACCATAATATTATTTTTAATATTATATTATATTTTATATAAATAAATATAATACTTATAAAAATTAGTTAAAAATATAAGTTCTATATATTAATCATATGGTAAATGTATTTTTTTTCTCAAAAATAAGATAGTCTAACAATTAAAATATTTTTTTCAAGGAATTGGATTCCAATTCCATTTCCTGCCAACCAAACATAATATGGAATTGAATTTCAATTCCTACAGATTCCAATTCCTTCACAGATTTCAATTCTCTTGTAAACATTCCAACCAACCAAACGCCACCTTATTGTAATTGTTGGTAATCTTTAAATAATTTGATCTCCAATTGTGGTTCGTTTGTTAATATAGTCAGATCTATTCATATTTATTTTTTCGAGTTTTTGTAAAAGAGTTTTTGACATTTTCTTCGTATGATTTTTATATAACCTCAAGTGACAAATTTCTTATCTTAATGATTATAGGGATATATCCTAATCAATAAAAACAAGTTATTTTTCTTTTTGTTGGACGGGTTAGATTCAACGAGCAAGAACTAATTCTTACATGATCCGATGGAACAGTTGCACAACAACAGCCTGCATGCAATGAAATTCACCATTTCAATCAGCACTAAACTTGAACAACGAGACAAGACACCATCATTTGCCCAATTTAAAATTTCCTTGCTTTCAGACGGTGGTAGATAAATCATGAGAAAGAAAGAAAGTAGCATAATTTAAAGAGAAAAATATAATACCAGGGAACAGTGCTCAATTCTAAGATATGACCGTGGCTTATAATGAAGAATCGTACGAAAACGTTGAAAATGAAGAGTTCTTACTCAAGTGGCTGCTTCTTCAGGTTCTTGTTATTATGCATCCAAGCCTTGAAAACCAGCCTTTTCACCCCAAATTCATCACAAAATTTCTGCACTAACTCCTCGTCTTGTTTATTGATCCTCCAACCCACTTTCTCGGCTAACTCCAACAACCTCTTCTTTGATGTAACATAAGAGGGAGGTGGCGGCATCCCCCTCCGCGTTAGATTGGAACACATCAAGATCATCGCTTGATGACTCGTTTCCGCCGCCGTTGCCAAACGGTGGAGATAACTGAAGTAGGTGAAGCTTCAAACTTCTACTGGGATTAGCTCCGAATCTGGGTCTCTCCATCAACCTCCTTGCGATGAAAGTTGCGATGACAGTCACAGGCAGCACATTTCAAGGCCTCGAGAGTTCCTTCTTCTCCACTAGGCATGAACTCGCCGCAGCCGTCGTAAATATTCCCGCCGATGTTGGCCGCGTGGTTCTTGAGACACTCTCGATATCTGATGAAGCTGGAGGGCTTTGTGTTTCAACCAACTGCAATAGGTGCAACAGCTGCAGCAGTGGCGACAGTGACTCGATCCGGGTGCGGAGATCTTCCTTGACCGATTGATTGCTGTCTCTGGTGGTGGTGGACATAATCTAGGGTTTGAGTGCAAGTGAGAACAACCGTACCATTATGGTTCCCATCTCTTCTTGTCTCAACTCCAGGCGAGTGATGACAGAAGGCAAAAGACCCTGGCTCATGTTCTTGGCCTATTACCTCCATATTTTAAGAAGTAAACTATTTTTATGATATTTTATACAAGCTCACTAGTGTTCAACTAATAATGGATCTTTATTCCCGTAAATAACCAAATTAGATATCTTGATGGTTTTCCTTATCTTCCTCCAGATATTAACTTTTTCAGCATCATGCTACCAAAATCCTGAGACCCATATCAACGGGATGGGAGAAACTATATATAGAGAGAGAGAGAGAGATTTGTTACGGAAATAAAAGGATATGAATGAGAAATTAACCCCCTAAACAAAAAAAAAAAGACATTAAAGTGAAATGGGACCAAAATCACAGACTTGTAAGAAAAAAGATGAGCAAACGGCAGAGTTAGGCCTTTACCACATCATTGACGCACTGTCTAAACGTCGCCAATTAGCAAGGAGCAACAAAAAAAATTGGGAAGGGAAACGAGGTAGATTTGGGGTTTGGGATAGAGTCTGAGTTTAGGGTTAAGGATTATTTGTCTTTGCTTTTGTGCTCCCAATAAGCCAACTACAGATATATATATATATATATATATATATTCCTAGTCCCAACAAGAGACAACTTGGTTGCTTAGTTTGAGGCCGGGGAAAGATCAGGGCCTTTCTCTAAAAGAGAGATTCCCCTAGTTCTTATCTTTAATCCACTTGAAATCCACTGCCCCAATTGACCGAGCATATAGTTTATAGTTCTTATAGACTCGCCTCTTGATGCGACGTAGATTTGCTTCTTCCATAATCCTCTCCCACCACCCAGCATAAACCTCGACTTTTCTTCAATAAAACCGGTTTCCATAAGCACTCCAACACAGGCTAAAAGATACTAGTTTTGTTTTTTAACTGTAGCTACGGATTCAAGGTGAGAAGATAAAGGGAAAAGTAAAAAATCTTTGGGGATGGTCCACAGTGGAGTTGTGGACCTTGTGGTCCTGTTGCTGAGTGAATGGATACCCCAAATTTCTCATTTTTGCAACTCTGGCTCAGGCAAATAACCACGCTTGCTCCCCCAGCAATGCCTTTACTTTCCGTGATGCAACCGATTAGTCTCGGTGCACTTTTCCAAGTTGTATTGATTTCATGATTTTTGTCTGCAGTACAGTTTCCACCAACGGCATTACAAATTCAAGAGTCTTGCGTCACCAAGGACGCTTATCACGTCAGCTGCCGGATGAGACACTGAACAGAAAACAGTTGGATACTACTGGATTGATTTTAGTGCATTAATATATGGATTTTTAAAAAAATATTATTTGAACCTTCGAATCTAAAATGCATGCAATTGGTAGTTGGATTCAATGGCTGGATTGGATCTTACTCAGATATTAAAGAGTTGTATGTATGATGCAGCTGGATATCAAAATAAATGTTATTTGTATTGTCACTTTTGTCTTACTTTTTTGTCAAATTATTGCAATTAGAGATAGAATGCTAGGTGGATTTATCTAAGCAAATCTGAAAGGGAAACTTTACTGCAAATGCAGGGTTTCGTAGCAATGAAAATCTGGTTTACTTTCTGCAGTTGGCAATGATAAGATTTTTCAGGTTGCTTCATTTGTTCATACTTTTGTTTATGGGCGATCATTATAAGATTTTATGATAGTCACGATTGTGTTTGTTCAGTCTGTAATTGACAAGACGTTGTTGATACGATTTCCGATAAATGAATATTTCCCCGTATTACTTAAAAAAAACTTTTGAATGGTATCAATGGTAAAAGCTAAAAATTTTGTTTATGATCACAAAAAAAGGATACAAAGAGGAGCTTAAGAACAAGCCTTTCACACTATTTTTGGGCACAACACACACACGGATAAAATCCTTGTCCTAGATTCTTAATGCAATCACAATCGAGACAACCATGGACGACCAATTGGACCACTTGAGAGTGAATTAACGACCTCTTCTTTCTCGTCAGCTATCAGGCCTCTTCCTTCTTCCCTTCTGTCGCTTCCTCTTCTTTGTCCTCTTCCATTACTTGACTGTAAAAATCCAGCATTGATATCAAACTTGATTTCCGTTAAAACATTCGTTTTACCTCCTACAAAATTGTCCTTAGCCAACCACCTTTGAATTTTACCTGAAGTTGTTTTCGGAACACTTCCACTTTTTACAAGAACTACCTTCCCTACATCAACTTTTTCTTTCTCGAATACATTCTCCTTGATTCTTTCACATATATTCTTCAAAATCTATCTTATTATCCTTTTCACTCCTCTGCATTTCTGCGACAATAACGATCATTCTTGAAACATCAAATGCAGCAAGACAACCACCTCTTATGAACTGTGGGCAACTATTGTAAGCTGCGGTCTCTATGTAATGAGGGTGTATGTCCTGACCGTTTGGGAGCTTAATCACCTCCTGGCAACGACCTGTTACGAAGAGAAATCTTTCTTCCCCTTTCACAATTCCTCTATCCCCGGTTCGGACGTAACACCGGCTGACCTTGTTGCTAAGTCTACCTTTAAATGTGTCTTGAGTTAAGAAAGGATGGCCTAAGTAACCCGAGCCACTGCTCGGAGACGAAACCCAAATCTCCCCTTCAATTCCATCACCAACAGGCTCATGTGTGTGCTCATTTACGACAATAATGTCCATATCCTCTTCTTCTTCATCACTGACAAGTCTTGCACTGGGTAAGAGATTGTCGTGAGAGGGGAAAGCCAGGAAACACGAGTTTCCGGAGTTGTCATTGCTTCTCCATGCCGTGGAAACGAAAGTGCAATTCTCTGCTAAGCCATAAGAAGGGGAGATGGACGATGAATTTAGTCCAAAAGGCTTGAACACATGAAGAAATTCTTCAACTGATGCCATGTAAATGGGCTCGTTGATGATGATTAGATTTCTTAAGCTCCGTAGATTAATAGGTGAGCTTCCGGTTTCGATTCCACCACGCTTCACGACTAATGGCAAGGTGAATGATGGAACAGGAGTACAAGTTGCCTTGAACTCCGTCATGAGCTCAAGCCATAGTCTAGGCCGATTAACAAAAGCTGTGGGTGATGTCAACACGCATGTTGCACCAGATACAATGGTCAATAACAGAAACATAAGGCCACAATCATGGTGCTGAGGTAACCAAGAGACAGTAACACTCTTTGGATGTAAATCATAAGCTTTCCTCGCTATTCTAACATTGTGAGCTGCTGATCCGGCTGTCAAAAGCACTGGCTTCGGGATCCCTGTAGCACCCGAGGTGTATTGAATCAGGTAAATTTCATCAGGTTTGCAGCCATTATAAAGCATAGAATCCACGCTTGAATCTACACTTTCACGTTTAACATCTTCAATGGGAATCCACTTCAGCTTTTGTAGCATCTCAGCAAGCCTCTTGTCCTTGGAGGGCAAAGAGAGATATTGCTGAACTTTTGTGATATAATCGTGGTGAGCAATAGCAGCTTTCGGCTTTGTCTGGGATAGAGCTCTGACTAGGTGGTGATAGTTTTGTTTGGCGAATGAAGGGTCTGGTGGGAATATTGGCACGCTCAAAAATCCAGCTCTTTGACACCCAAAAATAACCTCAACGAGCTCTAGCCCAGGTGTGCATAAAACGATTACAGTGTCTCTTCTTTGTAATGAATTGAGCAGCTGAAAAGAAATGGACTGCACTGAATCATTAAGCTGAGCATAAGTAAGCGTTAAGGTCTTGCTTGAATTGGTGGTGCAATCTTCGGACCAAATGAAAGCTGGCTTGGACCTAAAGGCAGGTAAGCTAGCCCATATAGGGAGGTAGAGGTCAACAACCGGCTGGTCAGGGAAAATAGGATCGTAGTTTTCATAATTCATATTTCTTGTTCTTGGTAGATTTTCTACATAGTCAGCCCACTTTTATAGTGAGAAATGCCCAGTCATCGTTGGGGATAAGATGCTAATGCTGTCAACATTGAAGATGACAGAGAGAACAAGGAAATATTCATGAGAATATCCCAGTATGATACTGGAATATGATTAAACGGTAAAGTTATAGTAGTGTCAGCTTATTGATGTTTGTACATGATTTGTCCCGTTAAATTCTTCACATTCCTGTCAGCTAATTGCTAGATTAATATAGGCTTGTCCAATGCCGTCCCAGGTTCTTTGCCATGTGGATTACCTAATGGAATATTCGGAGAAATAATGAGAGGGCTGGAGGAGCTGATGGAGACAATAACAACTTTTAAAAACATCTAATTATTGGATCTTCAGATACAGCGGGAATTCCAAGATCATAATACTAATAACGATCTGATAAAACGCGGCAAATAGCTATATTTTTAGGTTTTTGATAGGTATCTTTGTAGGGTTATGCGGCGGACAAATTTATTTGCAACAAAGGTTTTTAAAATATATTTTTATCAATAATAAATTTTAAATAATGAGTTAAAATTTTAAAAATTGACAAAAAAATTAATAAAGAACAAATTTAATAAAAAAGGTATTATATGTTAGAAAATAATGTCGTGATCCACTTAAATTTAAACCTAAATTTTCTTTTAGTAGTTATTGATTTTGTTAATTATACCCACTATGTTATTTTATTTTTGTGTCCACCAAAATATAAAATCTTTACAAAATATGGCTACTTCAAAAATATTTTTGGACCCTTCATTATTAGAAAAGAATTGACCACCCATGAAAGAAAAATACAAAATATATATAAAAGCAAGATCAAATCTCAAACGAGATAAAATAAGAAATTTCATTTGTTTTCATAAGGAAATATTTATTAAACAAAAACAAATTTCTACAAAATAAATTGTAGATAAATTATATTTCATCACCACTTGGGGTCTCAAGGTCTTACCTTCCTCGTTAGAATTTACAAGACAGATTTCTTCATCGGTTCAACCTCGCCTAAACGTTCAAGTCGGTTTTTAAGAGAGAGAAATCGATTAAATTTAATAAACTGAATTGATTTAATTAAAATAAGTTCATTTTTTAATATGTTTTGTTTATTTGATAAGCTTAATTAATTTAAATGGTTTATTCAATTAATTATCAGTTATGAATATTCAAATTAAATAAACGGATTAAATTTTCAATTAATAAAAAAAACCTAAACCCACATTCATACTCAAACAAACATACCAATATTCTCTCAACTTCTGGATGCTGCAACTGCTCATGGACTCTTTTAAGTATCACTTACTAATCCCACTCTTAGTAAAAAATACGACGTCATCGCCGGGACAAGTTGCCAAGCTGCCAAAATTAATTGAAGACAAAAAAAATAACAAAAGAGTTTAGAGAGAGAGAGAGAGAGCCGAGGAGAGAAAAACGGAATGCGGAGAATTGCTTTCATATATTTGTAAAGCAGTATCATATATTCCCTATAGACGACTAAACCGAGGGTGCTAGTGTAACTTGTATTCATCTTCAGCAATGGCTCGTCCATATCTGAGGATTAGCTTAACCATAATCGGTTAATAAAACATGCAACCAGTTATTAGACAATTCAAGAGACATATTTCACAATCAGCAGTGATTTGCAATCCATTAACGTCTTGTATTCGACAGTTGACATCTAAAACTGATGTTCTTTAACAAAGACCAACCAGGCATTGTGTTTATTCAAAATCTAAAAGCAAATTTAGCAGACCCAAGTTAGAAGACTGATAGCTTATAACATCAATGGCTTTCAGAACAAAGATTTCACACAAATATTTTCCTTTGAAGTGCCTGCCTTACAAGTTGATCAATGGATTGTGACAAAATCCAAACATTCCATCTCCAATGACAATCATTGCCCCCACGCACAGGCCCTAATAACATATAAACAGGCAGAAATACCATTACAAAAGCAGTATAAAGAAATTTTAAAGCTTGAAAAAGAAACAAACAAGGAAAGAAAGGATAGTTTCCAGGCTGCATGGATCATTTAACCCCCATGATGATTTTTGTAATTTACCATGTAATTCTGTTGCAAAAATTAATAGGTTATCATGAATTTTAGATTAGTCCCTTGGGGTTCTACGTGGGGTCAATTATGCAGAGCATTACTATCCCTACTGATATCATAATATCAATTTAAAAATTTAGATCTATGCTGAAAAGTAATTATTTACCTAGAATAGCACATGGAAATTTAACTCAACTTCTTTAAACAGGATTTCTTTTTTAATTATTGAATGTTTGTGGCATTTGGAAACTAATAAGCTGCTAGAAACCAAAATAAAAATGTAGGATATTTCCTATTCAGGCTTTTTACCGTAAACAAGTGAAAGGGATGCAAATTCATATCAAACTAAGAATATAATTAAAGGACAGATGCTGCATACAATCAACCAGCAGAAAGATCGTCTAAACTTTTCAAGGAACTTCATTTAGTAGAATGGGAATCCAAACCTGAAGGTTCTACTATAATTCCAAGCAATGTAGCAAAAAAGTTCAGGCACACAAACCATACAAGGCTGAAAAGCATACAATGATTAACAAGCCCTATTTTGCCATTTATCTCCAATACAAGTACAAACCTTGACTTATACCATTATAACAGCTAAATATTTGGGATCTGTGCTAAAAAATACTCGTAATATAAACTTCACCATCAAAATGATCATGGATGCAAAGACATAATCATAAAACAATGATTAGTTTGAACATGATATCGCGAGTATCCACAACAATCCTAAACTTAACTCCCAGAAAACGAGACTCCCCAAAGGTTACGCATCTTGTAATATCACACTTTTGGGGGGAAAAAGAAAAAAAAAGCTGTGTAGTTCTCTTTAATTCTAACTGCCGTCCTGACCAAACATCAATTCATTATCTTTTTTCAAATGCAAAACGTGAACAAATTATCATCAAGATGTTTTCATGCTACCATGAACAAAGATCTACACATGCTCTCCCTATTACCATCTGTGTATTAGCTATAAAGATTTGATACTTTCAAATAGATAATATATGAAATAACACTCAAAAGCCGACCTTAACAATTGAAAGAGGTAAACAGGATTTCCGTAGCATGTAAATTGAAAAAAAATATAGAAATAGAAATTAAAAATCAAATTGACTTTAGTGGCATAAATGCTACTGAATATCAGTCGAAGTCACCATTAGCATCTTTCATTTAGTCATTTTCAATAAAAAATTAAATCCTTTTTCTTCTGGATGGAAGAATCCACCAATTTGTTGTCTTCCTTTCTTTACAAACTGTTATACAAATTAATATAGAATTTCAGGGCATTTTTTTATGTTCATGTAAATCCTGCCAGTTGCCTTAAGTTAGACGGTCAGCTCCCTTTTCTCAATTTTTTTCCCCAGAAAAGGATATTGCATTGCAAGGTACATATAATATTGAAGCATGTAAGTACTTAATTCGTAACAGGAACTTCACATCCTAACACTTCAGTAAGAGCTAAAGACAGAAAAATAACATTTAAGTCTACAAAGTAGCACTTGAAATACATTATAAAAGATAGCACTTAGTTACTATCAATCCTACATTAAAAATATAGCTATTCAAATGAATCTTCTAGCACACAAGGCAAAAACGGGCAAGGCCTAATTTCTTTTTAAATGTTAAATGCCTCTAAATTAGAATCAACCCAGCTCTTAATAGGAGAGGAGACATTTCCTTTTCACAAAATGCAAGTAACACATATGACCCCAAAACATGCAACAAAGCAAACTTTGTTTTCTTTAAGAAAGAGATCATACCCAAGGTTAAGAATGCTATTAATGGGGTCCAGAAGCTGGGGTTGCTGCTGATGTTGTTGCTGTTCCTCTTGTTGCTGCAGTGGTGGAAGACTAGCACCAGCAGCAACCGCCGCAGCACTCGAAGGAGTTCCTTTGGCCTCCACAAACCTCCACAGATACCACGAAGCAACTGACCTGTATGGCCTCCACTTCTCACACAATTGATCCATCTGCGAAGGCCTTGGCAACTCCACCAAATTGTAGAGCATTTGAACTCCTTTCCGAATCCCTAGATCATTAATTGGCAAAACATCCGGTCTATGAAGCGAAAAAATCATAAACATATGAACCGACCAAGAACCGATCCCATTTACCATTGTAAGCATGGTAAAAAGTGATTTGTCATCCATATTTACAATCGCAGAGTCTGATAATATCCCCGTCTGGTATTTTCTCGCGAGATCATGAAGGTAACTCGCTTTTCGTCCCGAGACACCAATTTGTCGCAGTTGTTGAGGGGTTAAAGAAATGACAGTTTGAGGAACAACGCCGTTTTCACCTCCACAGAGAGCAATGAAGCGAGTGTAGATGGAGGTTCCGGCTTTAAAAGCGAGCTGTTGGTATAAAATGCTTCGAGTGAGAGCAAGGAAAGGCGTATGGAAAGTGTCGAAGGTTGGAGGTGGATGGAGGTCAATTAATGAGGCGAGAAGGGGATCGGCGTTGCGGAGGTAGCGGATGGCGGTTTCGACCTCGCCTTCGCATGAGAGGGACCGCGCAATTATTCGTGGAACCACCACAGCTAAGGCTCGATGTTGAGCGAGTTTTGTTTTGGAAGCTTTACCGACGGTTTTAGGCGGTTCCCTGACGGATGTGGAGGAGCTCGTTCCTTGTTGGGAGGCATTAGTGTAGAAGTTCGGGTCAGGGGAGAGTTTCCGGATCTTTCTAGGGCGGGAAGGGATTTTCGAAGGAGGAGACGAGCTTGGGAGAGGAACATTGACGAGCTCCGTTGAAGCAGGGGCTACTGTGGCGGTACTTACGGTGGTGACGGAGGAAACAGCCGCGGCTGAGGTATTATTTGGGTCTTCAGTTAGGGTTTGAGGTTGGGCTTGAGTCGGTGTAGAGGAGGAATCATTTGGGGCCTGAGATTGAGGATGTGGTTGAGGCTTCGCCGGAGTTTGTTCGCCCATATGAGATGGATTAAAATTTGAGATGTAATTCAGAAACCGGTAGTTAACGAAGGCGGCGGCGGTGGTAGATTTGACGTTGGCAATGGGAGAGTCGGGTTTCAGGAGAGGAAGAAAAAGATGAGCGAGTGGAGGGTTAGGAAAAAAGTATAATGACTCCAAACATAGAACAGTGGAGTGACAACCCTTTTTTTATTATTTAATTCTTAAATTTCTCCATCTAATCTGTGATTTAATTTTGCATCTCTCTTCAAATTGCCGAACAAGTGTTGTCTCCCGAGAACGTAAAGTTTCATCGGTTATTGATATTCCACGCTCAATTACAGCGCGTGTATAATAAGCTGTATCACAAATGATAGCCCAATACGAACAAGCCTAAGGTAGCCCTGATTAATAAGCGGGTCAGAAGGTCTAAAAGAGTTACCTGTTAGGCATGTTTTGGCCCATCAGTGGTTCCATTTTGTTAATTGATGGGCTCCATTAAGCAGAAGTTCCCATAATCTACCTCTGCAGATCTTCAAACTTTTCGCCTGTTAACGTCCTTACAGTTATTGAAATCCAAACCAAAATTGCTACTCCCGGGACCAAGGAATATACATGCTCTACCAGGCATCTTTTCTTCCTGGATTGTATTTCTACAAGCCTCAAATTTCATCCTCAAACAATTGTCTTCATATTTTTGTGATTAATTCACTCCAACAGAAAAGTGCTGAACAAAAACGAAGGAAGCACTAAAACCCTTCTTTATCCTTCCTCGTCCAGCCACAAACTATAAATGACTGGTATCTTTACACAAATTTTGTGTTGTTATTGCAGTTTATATACAATAAGTTCATCTAAACCAGTACTTGGGAATAAATGTACCGACTCAGCAGGAAAGCAAGGACCACTGATAACTATTCATGCTATAGCCGTGCTTTCAACTTTTAGTCACATAATAAAGGTATTTCATAGCCGTCCTAATAACATAGAAAGCAATGACGCCACAATGACGAAAACTTTCAGGAAAAAAAATAATGTCTCAAGCAGATCAATTACCAGTACATACATGTAGAATTATAGTACAAGATGACCAAGTCTAACATGAGAGTACTCCAGATATGCATGTCAGCGCAAGAAAATGAGACGAAAAGGTAAAACGCATTTGACAACATGCTGCAAAGAAGAATGACAGACTACAGTACATATTGAGAACTAGGTAGACACTGACATAACGGTGATGCCTACCAAACAAATCCTCTATTTGAATGTAGAATCTAACACAAACTGTTGCTCGGCTAGCTGGTTATTTTCACAGGGTAACTATCAATGCAATCTTCCCAAGGACCATTACTAGATGGCTTAACATTCCGAAGTGCTTCCCAAACTGCACTATTGCATTTGAAGCCACTTCCAAATGCAATATGCCAAACACGGTTGCGCTTCAACATCTGCCCCTTTGCCTCAATGTAGGCCAATTCATACCAGATCGAGCTTGAAGAAGTATTTCCAAAACGATGAAGCGTCATTCTAGAAGCCTCCACATGTATTGGTAGCAGCTGCAAATTCTTTTCCAGCTCATCAATCACAGCCCTCCCCCCAGCATGTATACAGAAATGATCAAATGCCAACTTGAAATCTGGAATATAAGGTTTAACACTGGCATTGAGCAGTTTCTTCACCAACAAGGTTGTGAAAAACAAAAGCTGCTCACTGATTGGTAGCACGAGAGGACCCAAAGTAGTAATGTTGGTCTTTAGTGCACCTCCAGCAATGGCCATCAAATCTTTAGACAAAGAAACACCAGTCTTCCCCGCATCGTCCTGCTCCTGATAAACACACCTAAATGCCTTATCATCAGCTCCACAATGAGTCCGAACCACATGAATAAGCTTATACTTGGCCCGTTCCCTATCCTTAGGCTTATTCGAAAGCAAAACAGCAGAACCCCCTACGCGAAACAGACAATTGGGTATCAACATGGTCTTCTTATTCCCAAAATACCAATTCTGAGTAATATTCTCAGTGCTCACAACAACAGCATACGTATTCCTATGCATCTGCAACAAATCCTTAGCAAGATCTATGGCGATCACCCCAGCACTACAACCCATCCCACCTAAATTAAAACTCCTAATATTCCCCCTTAGCTTATACTTGTTCATAATCATGGAAGACAATGAAGGCGTTGGATTAAACAAACTACAATTCACAACAAGAATACCAATATCTTTGGACTTGACATTTGCGTTACGGAAAAGAATATCTAGTGCCCCAAACATAACCTCCTCGGCTTCTTCCCTCGCCGCCGCCATTGACGGCGTCGGAGGAATATTATGCATTGCTTTAGGCACATAAGTCTCTTCTCCCAGCCCGGAGCGCTCCAAAATCTTGCGCTGGAACTCCAGAGACGATTCATCAAAATCACCTGTCAACTTAGAGTGCTCCATGAAACGACCAAATGGAGCTTTAAGATGGTCAGGAGCACGGTAAGAAGAATAGTCGACGAGGTAAACGGGTCTGGGTCGGGTCATGATGTAGACTGTTAACCCGAAGACTAAAATAGCAGAGCACGTGATTATACTGACTAGGTTGTATTGAAGGTGAAGCCACAGTTGGCGCAAATCATCGAGATTCATTTGAGAAACTTCGATTGAAATCACCGCGATTAGAGGGATAAAACAGAGGGTCAAAAGATTGGAAATCAAATAGTGGTAGCCTAGCTTTACGTACTTGAGGTTAACGCTTTGCAGGAAATCCGGGAGCCTTCGGGATTGATGGAACTGAACGCCGACTGAGCCGCTTCCCGAGCCACCGTTTGCGACGACTACGCCCCCTTGGTTCATGGTTCCGACCTGGTCTGCTGACGGCAATGAACCCAAGGGAGTGGCCTGGTTTTGACTTCTGACGGTTGGGATAGAAATCGTTAATTATTCTGGCTGGTAGGTGTTTTAGGGACCAACAAAATCTAAATGTAAGATTTATAGCAGATCCTTGCCCAAAGGTATATTCCGCGAAAATGGAAGCTTCAGGGGGGGAAACAACACAGACAAAGGGCTAAGATGGAATATAATCTCAAGTAGTAAACTCTCGAAGACGCAGACAGCACTCTTTTCCTTGGACGTGATTTCATTATTTGCTTGCATTCAGAGATGGACCTGAATATCGAGATAGTCACATTTTCTAAAATATACAGTTTAAATATATTTTTATTAATAATTTAATTTTATACTATTTTTTAAGATTTTATCTTTTAAATTTTGAATATATATATATATATATATATTTAAAAATCACATCTATGCGTTGGTTAGTATTTATTGGTCGATGCGTTAGCTTTTAAGCTTTCAATTTCATAATTATTGTTATTTGCTTCCTTTTCTTTCACATTTTTATGCTAACAGCCACCACGTGAATTTTCGTGGGCTGTAAATGATATTGTTTCCAACACTTAAATAGAAATTGCCAGCTACGAAAACTGAGTTCATCGCTAAATTGCAATAATGCCAAAACTGCCAACTTGCAATGCGAAGAAGGTAGGATCACCTGGGGGCAGCTGGAATGCCTGAGAGAGGCCTTTTTACCCAAATGACATTTTCAGAAAATTATTTATTAAAGGTTATTATTTCATGATTTACACCGATATTATTATTTGAATATACTTTAACATGTTTAAATGATTTATTTAATTATACGTCACATGATAAGTTCTAAGTTAAATTATTATCTTTAAATAAATGTTGAATTCAAAATATTGAACGATTGATAATTAAAATTGAGCATAAATGATAAGATTGACAAATAAAAGGACAAGTTTTTTTACAAGAATATATTGATTTTTTTATATACTCGAATATACGTATATCCAACTCAATCCAAAATGATTTGAAGATCCAAAGGTTGACACGATTAAAAAATTGATTGATTCAATATTGAACTGACTCGACATACAATAGATCCAAATTAAATTCGATTCAAAACCACTCTAACCAAATTTAAACTTAAATCAAATATAGTCTAAACCCAAAATAATTCAATTCTAAATTACTTACTCAAATCAGATCAAAATGACCCAATTGTGCCTCTAGCCTTGCTCAATGCACATTACTAATCAAGAAACATATTTCACTTTCCCAATATCTGATTGGATTCAAACATTAGAAATTCATCCTCTGTTTTTCTTATATCTCTTTTGATGTGCCTAACATTTACTATCCAATTTTGTGAAACAAAATAAACCTAAATTTTAATCCGACATTTTATGATTTGAATTTTTATTTTGCAACTTTTCTCTTATTATCTGATTCCTCATGTCTCCCTTCTACCCAAAGAAACATATACTGCGAATTACGCAATTGAGGTGGGTATAATTGAATATTTTGAAAACTTGGAAACAACAATAAGCACATTGGGCACATTCTATTGAGCAGTTGACGGTAATGACCATAATGAAAGTGATATTAAAATTCAGTGATTTTAATATAAGTTTTAAAAGTTTGATGAGTAAAAGGAAAATATCTCAAAAGTTCAGGGACGAAACAATGTAATTTATCCTTAAAAAGTATAATAAATTTGCAGTTGGTGAAACGCCAGCAACTACCACACTAATGGATACTGTTCAGACTAGACGTATGAAGAAGTGGAATCCACATTATTCCGGCTTTGTAGCCTTCACGATATCTATCAACTGCCTTGGGATAGTGCAATCTTGCAAGACCTAGATAGTGCAGATCTCACAAAACGACAATGGGCTTTTCACCCCCTTGGGATAAGTAAACAGAAACAGTGATGGAGCAGGCATCAAGTAGGTAAGAGTAAGCCACTACATTTCATTTTATGTGCCTACCCTCGTGATTGCTACTAGTAATAATTAGAGTACGGAAGGTGGAGAACACAAACAAGGAACGAAAGGACAATGGAATGAGAGCTGGGTTACAACCAAAACACTTGCGGCCTGTTTATTCAGACTTGAAAACAGTGTTATAATGTTCGTCGCATATGTTAGGGTTCTTAAAATATATATAATTATAACTACATTACATCATATAACTTGTGTGGCTCCGACGCTGTCCATACATTAAATATAAAAAAAGGTCAGTACTAAGATTTCTTATTTTACAGCAGCGGAAACAGTAAATAGAAATAGCATCATTAATTAAAGTGATTCAAACAGGAACCACACATGAAACTAAGCTGAATGGCGCCCAAGGTTAGGCCTGCGCAGCAGTAACGCCGCTGATATAAAAAAATAGACGGTGAAGGATCGCGTGTTTGGTACGCTGGCCAAAATAGGACCTGCTCCCATGCCCCCTAATTATCGGTTCTGGACTTCAACCTGTGGCTACCAATGCAGCTACTAAACTGAACTTTATTCTAAAGTCCATCCCATGACTATTAAGTCTTTTCCGTAAACAATACTGTTATTAGTCGCTGGATTTTAACTCTAGTCTCATTTTAATTATTGAATTAATTCTTATATATATATATATATTTTACCTAAAATGTTTTGACAAAATCTGGTCATTTTTAATTTAAAACTTGGGTTCTGCATATGTTATTGTTATACATGTGGCTATTTAATGTATACTTGTTTTGGTGAGATGGAAGACAGGCATTCATTAATGGAATATGCTGGATTAAAAACAGATGCATAAGGGGAACTTTGTAGACAAGCGCAACGAGATGCTTGGTAGGGACATGAGAAAGCACATGCAGTATAAAGCAAGTATAGGAGGAAGAAACAACTTTGACGAGGTTAAGATACACAGTGAAAACCAAATAGTGACATATACATATTTACTGCTCGCTTTGCTTTGCTTTGCTTTATTAAAGGTTAACACCTTTCTTTCTTCCGGTTCTGGCTCATATTAAACTTAAAGCCTCAGATTTGTCATCCTGCAACACAACAGATCCTAGTCAATCTTCTCCACGGATAAACTAAAAAATTACCACATGATAGCATTTAAGCAGTACAGAGCAGTAGTGTTAAGTTATTAGCCATGCATTATGAAGTAGACTGAAATTAAAAAGAAAGCCATGAAAGGCACTTGCACCTGTGTTCTTCATTCATGTAATCGTATGCTTTGTTCCCTCCAGCTTTCTTGTAAGGGGGTAAGGGGATTTGGCCGGACTCAATCTGCTCGAGGTCTTGGACGAGATTCTGGTAATGTATCTTTACTTCCTCCACGGTTTTCCCTCCGACTGCCCTGGCTAGATTGTGCCAGCGGTCTGGAGTGTCCTTGTCATAGGTAACTAAAGCATTCTCGAACAACTTGTTTTGCTTTGGTGTCCAGCTCGATCCTGAGGCCATTGCAGTTGCGGAACAGAATACAACACTGGTAATCGGAACGGTCGAGGAAAAGGAGAGAGAACTATGGAAAGATTTGTATGAAGAGACCGTCAAATGATGGCTCATTATATAGGAGATGAAGAAAAGTGGGAGGTTGGGAATGGTGGGCCTTTTGACTGGTTCTTTGCCGTTGCTTTCCGGGAATCGTAAGAAAAGATGATGATAATACTAAAATTATTATTAGCGTTATTCTCCGGATCATAAATTCAAACGATATTCATAATTAAGAAAGATTCTAAAGTAATATTATATTATAATTATCTTAAACTATAAAAAAAGAGAAATAATCGACGCATAACTAAGATTTTGTTTGTCGCAGTGGATAAATTTCAATTCAAAAAAATAGAATAAAAAAGGAATTTGTGAAAACAATTTTATTTTTAATTCTAATTTTTAGAATTTATTTATAGAAATAATTATTTTAAAAATAAAAAATTTTAAGTAGAAATTAAAATAGATTTTCCACTCTAAAGAAATATAAAATAAATATATTTCCTATTTTCAACTAAATTAAATTTCTTATTCTTCCCTTTACTTTTTATTTTATATCTTCGTTAATTTGTATCATAATAAATCTGAGTTGAATTCTACACAAAAAATCGACACTCTCAAAAACATGCTTTAGCGAATTATTTTTGTGAAAAAACATTTCATAGAACACACTCACATAAGCATTTAAAAACTTCAAATATACTACAACACTTAGGGGATGTTTGTTTGGCTCTGAATGGAACTATTCAGCGTGTTTGTTTCGCACCTCTGAATGATTCAATGCTGACTGATTCAACAAAACAGTGTTGAATGATTCAGCACAGAAGTATATTCTGAATGATTCAGCACATAAGTACATTATGAATAATTCAGAATCATTATCAAACAACATGTCACATTCAGAGCTAATTCATACAGAGCCTCTGAATCATTCAGTATTTAAATCATTCAGCGCTTAATCATTCTGAAGTAAACAAACAACCCCTTAGTTTTTATTTATTTAGGAATGCGTCACATTTTAATCTTTGAATTTATTTACGTTTAACACATTAATATTTAATTTTTTTAGTTCATATTAAGATTTGAATTTGTTTAATTTTCTTACACTAATATTTAATTTTTCTTATTAAATAACTTTTGTTAATTTTATATGTTTTTCTCACATTGATATATTTTTGCAACGATGTTAAAAGAGAGAGAGAGATCACTGCAAGTTCATCTCACATTATTATTAAAAAAAACAAAACATTAAATATTATAAACTATAATATATATATATAATAATTAATTTTTATAAATTATAAAAATATAAAAGCTATCTATACAATTATTTAAGAGTTTGATTCAATTAGTATTACCGGTTAATCGAATATTAACTCAGTTACAAAATACTAAAAAATCCTCATAAAAGATGGATAAAAATATTGGCATTTGTGCCTTTTCATATTTTTATATAACCATTAAATAAAATGATTAAAATTCACTTACGTAAAGATTGAATTTATATATAATAAAATTATATATTAATTCTTTACCTCCTAACCTAAAATCAATTTTAGACATTTTATAAAGATATTTCTATATAACATATTTTTTCATTCACAGACAAAAGTATTAGTACAAACAAAAAAATTAAATACTAATGTGAGAAAAGTAAACAGATTCATGAATCATTTTAGACTCAAAAAAATTAAATACTAATATTAATATATTAAGTGATCTTAATAGTTAAATGGAGTATTGTTATTCCTTAAGATCATGAATTTGAGCAATTGTGTCTACAGAGTGTGTATGTTAATAATAATTAAGAAAGATTATGAACATAAAATATTTTATAATAAAATAATTAAAAAGCTTATAAACATTGATAATTTTCATACCATTATACCTAAAATTTAGTAGTAGATATATTATTAGTGAAAAAATAATTATACCAGGAATGTTTAGATAATATCAAATATTTTTTAAAAATATATTTAGAAATATAAATTTTTGACATCATCGGAATATGATTTGTGAAATTATTTTTCACCAAGGAAGTATCAAATAATTATTCTAATATTAATAATATATATATATATATGTTTAATTAACAAGTATACTAATAAAAAAATTGTTTAATTAGAAGTTAGAAGGTATAAGAATTTAATTTAACAGTCCAGTCCAGTACAGCAATGGCAGTGTGAACAGAAGATACAGGCTTCATCAGGGTGGACCAACCAGTGGCTGTGCTGGTAATGTTTAACAATATTCAGGGCTAGCTGCACCATTGCTACCCAGTAAAATCTTCACGCCCAGATTGCTGTTCGTCTTTTTTTTTATTACTCCAGTTGTTAATGTCTTCTCAAGAAGACCCCAAAACTGTTACGGCTCCGTACAATTAATTGTACATGTTCATTTTCTTTATTAATATTGAAAATGCGTTTCTCACTTAAATTTGGACGTCAACAGTAGGAAGCCAATATGTGGTTGACCGTGGCGTTTCCATCTTTTCTGGGAATATCCAAAGAGAAAGAAGAACCATGATTAGATTTAGAATCCTCATCGTCCATGCATGTCTACTGCAAGGAGAATATTTTAAACTATCGGATACATTTCTAACTAAAAAATATTATGTATAAATATTACATTATAATTATTCAAAATTATCAAAAAAAAAAACTTAAAAACAAAACTTTTTATTTACACCGAGAGAATATGAAAATATTTAATTTAAATAATTGTAATTGTAATTAGTTATTTTAATATATTAACAAATAGAGTAAATTTAAAATATTTATAATGTGGCGTTCGGTGGTGAAACGAAGCTTATATTGGCTGGAAATTACTAAAAGAGCAACTGGTAAGGGGGCTACTCGAGTAATTACAAGGGAGCAAAGATTACAGAATGATGGTAGATGGAAACCTCCTGATTCGGGGTGGTTAAAAATTAATTCAGACGGAGCTCGAAGCAGTGATGCAGAGGTTGCTGCTTGTGGAGGGGTGATTAGAAACCATGAGGGTAAATGGCAAATGGGGTTCTCCAAATTTCTTGGCATTTGCTCGGTGTTAGAAGCTGAAATTTGGAGTGTCTACTGTGGATTATTATGCGTTTGGAATATGGGAAGCCGTCATATCATCGTCGAGACTGATAGCATGGAGACGATCAAGGTCGTGAAACAAGCCCGAGATGGTGCCTCTCGATTCACGATTCTACATAGCGTGGAAGCCTTGATCAAGAGGGATTGGGTTGTGAGGTTCCAGCATATACCTAGACAAGGTAATAACATTGCCGATTGCATGGCAAAGACAGCGGATAAGCGGAGGATGGACTGCGTTCAATTCATGGAACCACCGGAGTTGGTGAGGCAGCTGCTGCTGCAGAAGGATCAACATAGCTATAGTGTGTAGATTTTAGTTTTATTCTCTTTATTACCCAAAAAAAATATTTATGACGTGAAAAATGGACTTCAATGACAGTCATAGTAGGGTTTTTTTATGTGAACTTCCATTAAAATCATTATCATCAAAATTAATACTACAACGGCAAATTATATAGTATCGTATAATTATTAATAAATTTATTATTTAATTATTTAATCATAAAAAATTATAAATATTTATACTATTAATTTTCAATATTTTAATTATTTATTTATCAATTATATCATTAGCTCTTTAAACAGAACAATACTAATATATATTATTTAATTAATGAAATTAAACTGATGGGACACTTTTCTAATTCATCTAAATCCGGCCCACTCATCATATAATTTCTATAATTTATTTTTAAAAATTTAAACCATTTATAATACTTTCATCTCATCTCTCTAAAAAACAAAACTTTGTTCTATTGCAATTTGCAAAGAAACATCCTGTCACCGATGTTTGTCCTATCATTGCTGCATTTGACTTTCGATCATGTGTTACATTTATATAAGAGTAAACTATATTAAAAGTCACTAATATTTGAATAAAATTTTATTTTTCTATTAAAGTCTCAAAAGTATTAAATTCATCATTAATATTATCAATTTATAATATATCGATCACTTTGATCTGTCAATTTATAGTCACTTTGATTACTTGAATTTGATTATCAATTTTTCTATTAATGTTTTTCATTCTAATAAAATATTAATGTGATACGTTAACCAATTGATTTGACAACGTTTGACCGTCATTTTGATATATCTTTCTCTTTCATCACTCTCCCATTGGATTTTTATCCATTTCGTTTCTGGTTATGGTTATTACCGACCAATGCACGATGTTTCAGCCAAGGCGACCAAAATTTACCCAACCATACGGGAATTTAAACGTGTGCAGAAATAGAAGTTGAGCATTTCAATTTATTACTAGACCGGTACCAGTACTGGTACAGAACTGAATTCTATGATCTTAAGTCTAACTATCTAGCTCAGTGCCCGTTTGGGCGAGTTAATATCTTGGTCCCAAAACTGCAATGTCATCCTATGTATAATTTGGTTCAAACCCATCAATTTAAGTCCTTTTAAAATACGACCACTGAGAATACATTTAACAGTAATGTACTTGAAGCTGGAATCACAGGATCAAGATGCAACGATTTTCAAATTGTTATTGTAACGCTCCAATTTAGGGGCTAAAATTAAGAAATTATAAAGTGGTGAATTTAATTGGTATTTTGGAAGAAATTGAGGATTAAATTGTAAAATTTTAAAGTTGATAGACCATTTTAAGAAGTTCAGGAAATTCAATGACCTAGTCCTGCATTTAACCATTTTGCTTAAATGTTGAAAATATAATCTCATTTTCCCGATCAGTTTTTAGAAAATGTTCCCATTTCCTCTCCTCAACCTTTCTTTCAACTCCGATCTATGCACCGTCCGACCATTGTTCGACGAACCAAAACCACCATCGTGTTCGTTGTCGAACGATGAACAAAACCCCTCATACTTCTCGTTGTGAATCGGAATCGTTCGTCGTTAATTTCAATCGAAAGTATCGTCGATTTTAACTCAATTTCCGTTGATTTTCCGTCGATCCGACCACTCGTTTTCGACACCTCCCGCACCATTGTGTTCCTTGCATCGTTCCGAGTCCACCGGTGTCCTCCGTGTCTCCTTCGTAATCGGCGCGTGGAGGGGTGAGAAAGTCAAAGTTTTCGAAGTTTCGGAATCGAGCTCTCCATCATTCAAAATTGTGAACCGAGCTTGGTAAGTGTCTCAAAATACCTTAAATAATTTTTAGAAAAGTTTCGAGAATTTTTTGAACACTGTAGCACTGTTCACGCGCCCCTGCGAGTGGGGGAGCTTCGGAAACTGTTGGGGCAGTTTGACCCGTTTTGACCCGACTTGTTTGACCTGATTTAACCTAACCCGTTGACTGTTGACCATTGACCGTCGTTGTCGTTGACCGTTGACTTTGACCAAAAAAGTCAAAATTCCATATTTTATGTTTTTCGACGTCTTGAGTCTGATTCTGAAGTTCTTTTTCCAAAATTCAAAACCAAAAGCCTCGAAATTGTCAGTCAAACCCGTTGACTTTGACCAAAAAGTCAAAATTTTCATAAAGTCGTATTTTATGTTTTCGACGTGTTGAATCCGAATCTGAAGCTTGTTTCACCAAATTCAAACCCGGTAAGTTGATTTTTCCTGATTTATCACCCTATTCGATCCGTTTTTCGTAATTAAGCTCCATTTTTTATGAAATTTCTGTAGATATGTATCCGAGGAATTATTGGAAGTTGATTTCAAGACCGAGGGCGTTTGAAGAAAGTTTAAATGGTCTATCAGTATGGCACAAAAATTGAGGTAATACATTACTATCTCTTTATGCTTTATGGAACATGTTGATAATGTATATATATATGATTGGTCTATTATGTCTGTTTAATTATTGATGGATTCAAACCAAATACGGTTTAAGTGATAAATTAGTTAAGACTCTATTGAATTACAAATTCTGTGATTGAGTGATAAAAGAATTAGTCCTGAATATGTAAATTATAATTTATCTTATTAAAGGTACTTATATGCTAAATTATATGAATACTTTGATTTGGTAAAATTACTAAAATACCCTTATGTTGTAAAAAGACAAGAATTGACCCTGAATGGAAAAGTACTCAAAAAGTCATGCCTAAATCGATGAATTACTAGTTTCATCGTTAAGTTCACACGTTTATATAGAAAATTCCTGATAAGCCGTAAATCTCCGAGTTATGAGTAAATACCTGAAAAATAATTTATTGAGGGTGCACTTTTGTCAGAATTGTTTGAAATGACTGGAATAGATGATAAATTTGAATTAAATAATAAGACCGGACGGAAGGAAAGGATTGAAATACCCTAGATCTATAAAATGACCAAAATACCCCTATAACGAAAATAACTCAAGAATATCACCAAGCTCATGAATGAATATATATCCTCAAGCTTTGAAATGAATGGAAAAATATTGAGCACCAAAATGACCAAAATACCCTTATGATCTAAAATAAGTAAATGTCATGGACTAATCAAGAAATCCAAATAAACATTGATGTTGTATTGCTCTTAAAAGCTATGGAACGCAACTTAAGTGAGTCAACCAATGCTAGTGCTATATTAGTACCTGAATGGCATAAGTACCACTTGAATGCTTGTTTGTCTCCTTAAGTTTGGATCAACGATAATTATGGAAGTACTCAGTTCAGCTCAACTCTATATCACATTCGGTACTAAGAAGTGGATATTCGTTAGATAAATCAACCAAGAAGACCAAATTGAACTGAACGGAAGTACAATATGTATCTGAAATTCAGAAACATCCGAATTACTCTGGAAAACTCTGAAGAAATCGGGATAGACTTGACTGCTAAATGATTTAAGTAACCTCAATGACTGAGGATTAAGTAAGTGATTGGGATAAGTCTGGAAACTCTGATAAACTTACATGATGCATCATCCTTATGGGTTATGAACCATAAATCAAGCACGTCAAAATTTCTTGATATAGTTGAAATATGGAAATGAATTAAAGACCATTAGAATATCGGTTCGTCTCCTTAAGATCCATTCAACGATGGCTCAGAAAATGATTTATGGATAAGAATTGTTGGTATTAAAGATTAAATACATGAAAGGGCAACGAATAGACCGGTCAACATGCATTAGTTTTGGGAGTTGTTCAGCTTGAGTTATTTCGATAATCCGATAGATCGACACAGACTATAAATATCCTGAATCTTCATTTCTCCCTTATCAACTCAAATCACTCCGGTTATATCTGAACACGTAAGTAACTCATATGCAAAGGATTCTGAATACCCCTGATTATTGACTAATGTAATCACTCTCCGTAAATCTGAATCTATAATTTATTCTGTATAAAGGTTTCTGAACATTTTCCTGATACATATGAATCATAGTGTGATTCTAAAATATCAACCTTAAATGTCAGATTAGATCGACTGACAATCGATTTCCTTCGATATGACCTCGTTTATGGAATCCGATCAAATTTCATCAGTTTCATGTTATCTATTCTGATAACTACCAAGTGTCTCTAAGAAATACTTGGATATCCTAGTATGTTCCACATGTACTACATGACGATTTTATATGCTTTTAAATGAGTTTCACCGAAATTATTGATTTACTAGTTTATGAACCGTGACAACATGTTATATGTTTTTCGATTACGGTTTTCACCGAAAAATGTGAATTATTCATGATTTATGACATCATTGAATCTACTGGTTTTATGAACTATAGTTATTTGAAAAATGTTATCAGGTTTCCTATTTTCATTAGAAAATATGATCTTAATAAATCACATGCTGAATATTTTTATGAGACAATACTCGATGTTCTGAATACAGTTTATTTTGATATGTGCAAGGGTAAGCCTTACAGTTTCCCACAGGTTCCTTTGATGTGTACAAGGGTAAGCCTTACAGTTTCCCCCAGGTTCTTTTGTTGTGTGCAAGGGTAAGCCTTACAGTTTCCCCCAGGTTCATTTGTTGTGTGCAAGTGTAAGCCTTACAGTTTCCCCCAGGTTCATTTGTTGTGTGCAAGGGTAAGCCTTACAGTTTCCCCCAGGTTCCTTTGTTGTGTGCAAGGGCATGCCTTATAGTTTCCACAGGTTCCCTTGCTGTGTGCAAGGGTAAGCCTTACAGTTTCCCCCGGGTTCCTTTGTTGTGTGCAAGGGTAAGCCTTACAGTTTCCCCCAGGTTCATTTGTTGTGTGCAAGTGTAAACCTTACAGTTTCCCCCAGGTTCCTTTGCTGTGTGCAAGGGTAAGCCTTACAGTTTCCCCCAAGTTCCTTTGTTGTGTGCAAGGGCATGCCTTATAGTTTCCCCAGGTTCCCTTGCTGTGTGCAAATGTAAGCCTTACAATTTTTCCCAGGTTCCTTTGCTATGTGCAAGGGTAAGACCTTATTGTTTTCTAGACTTTTTTGCTATGTGCAAGGGTAAGGCCTTATCGTTTTTGCAGGCTTCTTTGCTTTGTGCACAGGGTAAATATGTTTTAAATTGCTACAGTTTTAAAAAGATCTGTATCTTTTCACTGGTTTTACGGGAACACACTAGATAACCTATTCTGATCTCCTGAACTCAGTCATCCGTAATATTTCTCTTAACTAAAAGCTCAATGTCTGTTACTACCTGAAATATCAGTAGGATTTCTGTTCAACATAAAGATATGTAGATGTCTGAACCGATAAGAAAATATATGTTTATATGTATCTGCACATTCTTCAGCATCATCTGGTAGTTCTGTATTACTGAGCTGCTCACTCTATTACTCACCATTGCAGGTTAAAAAAATTGTACCAGTACAACTATCAACTTCAGTAAAGGAGTTCTTCCGGCGTTGTTTGCAAAGTATGATACATGTGATTAGGGGGCATGCAATTGTATTTTATTTTATATACGAGTCTGAAAATTTGTTTTATTTCTGAATACTGATATATGATTTTATGAGTTTACATGTTCTGATAAAAAGTTTTAAATTTTCCGCTATTTTTACGATAGGTCGCTCCGATGGCCCTAATGTGACAACCCAGATCGGATCAGGTTACCTGCATCGGACTGAGGGGGTTACAGTTATAATCAGTTACAGATCTTGTGTACATCCAAAGAAATGGATCAACTTTCATTATATTCACAATTAAATGATGTAATATATAAATGTCTAACAACACAATCTTTTTTTCCCACATATTTAGAAGATAATCCAACACCAGCAACAGATTGTACATTATTTTTAAGAAAATAAAAGATCCAGAAAAAAAAGTATGTTCAAAACGAGGATCGATGAAAACAGACAATTTTTTATATCAAGTGCCAATGTAAATGGGTAAATCCAAGAACAATAAAGCTCCTCAAGAGGTAAGATGAATGTGAGGTTGAGGCTTTATCAAAATACGAAAGAAAAGTTATTTGCTTCTTTGAAAGGCAACATTACCTTCAGTTCTTGGCAAGGGAACATCTAAAGGTGATGGTAGGTACCTGATGAGCAAAGCGAGAGTTCCGATAGCCAGTCTTCATGAGTTGCCCCCAGATCCTATGGAACGTTTTGGTGAACAAATAAAATAGCCATTGTAAGTATCTTTATTGAATGGTCGCTTAAGCCCGATAGCCCCTTGACAACTGAAAATTATCCCAAGAAAAAAAAATTGTTCTACCTTTTGGTGACAATCCCGTTGAGCCTGTTGATGAGCAAAACACACTTGATCCCTTCGAGACTGTTAAAAAGAGACGGTTGAAAATAATATCATTAAAAAGCTTCAAATCTTCCGTCTGCCACTACTGCTTAAAATACATCAAGGTTCAAAGGCCTGACCTCCAATTCACCCAAAGTTGAAATCATATTATGCTTTTCATCATGACGAAGACTTTCAAATCCAAGTAACAAGAACAATTCTTTACTAAATAAGAATGAAAGGAAAAGGAACCAAAACAAATAAAAATAACAAAATTTACTTGAGCAAAGATGTAAAATCTCCATTGTACTAATGATTTGAAGCGATCAAGTACAAATTAATACGAAAGATATAGAAGGAAATTTTTAAAAAGTCATCACTATTTTTTAAAGATATTGAATCCAGGGTTCCAATATAGAATTTTACATTGTCGTTATGCGTGAAAACAGGAGGGGTAATGATACTAAAGACATCATTCAGGGGTAGCAGTATTGATGACATCATTTTGAATGATAAAATCTTAAAATCGGTGCTTACTTGAGAGACCACTTCAAATGATGAACTTGGTCTTCAACAAGATCACGCTCGTTCCTCAACAACCTTAGTTGCTGCATGGAAGTACATGTATCAGTTGCAAGGAATCAAAATGCTATGATAAAACAGGAACGTAGTAAGAGTTCTCATGCTTTAAAACTTCTACACGTTTCGTGCTGAATTCCCCTCAAATCTTACTCAACAGATAGATGGACCATGAGATAATATAGATATGGATTAATGAATTCCTATCAAGACAAAGGCAGCATATCGTCGAAGTTATGCCACTTGTGTGATTACAACACATTCTTCTTAATGAATTAAAGTTTTACAATAAATTACCCAAGCAGTTTGATACAAAATTTTAATACCATGATAAACATCTCAATTTAACATGATATCAAACAACATGTAAATCCACCTTTCGCTTATCTCTTAATTCCCTAAGAAATACAACCTCCCTCTCAAGCTCTGGAACAACTAGCATTGTTCTCCATCCTAATCATAAAAAAATACAGAATTCAAAGGCCACATACATCAAGAGAAAAAATGTTAACATCATATACAAAATATACTATTCGCTTATTTTAAAATCGTGATCATGATACTATTAACGAGAAATAAAATATATAAATTTTGGTGACACAAAATTTTAAGTTCCCAAAACAACAACAACAACAACAAAACCCAATTTCCATGTGCAATGGGATAAGGGGGAGGTAGGGTAGTAGGCTGCCCCCAACGCCAGGTTGGGAGTAGCTTCCGTGGAAGACCTCCGGCAGTCAGAAAATCAGAAATATAGATAAAATGCAATGCAATGCATGTAAAAATAAATACATAAATACATAGTTGAACAGTATTCATATGTAGTCATTAATATCCTATGCGCGTCTTATATGGAAAGTAATCCCTGCAAATAAAACCCTGCGAAAAAATCTCTGCATATAGACAGTAACGTTAGACCCGACTAAATTTAAAAGAGGAAACATGAAGAGAATGATACACAGAAGCCAACGATAGCAAGCCCAGTTCTAAGCCTTCATAAATACCAATAACATAAACGTATAAAAAGTAGAAGTCATGGAAATTACTACAAAGGCATTAAAAGAAGACAGAGATGATACACCCTATAGATGTGACCCACACTACTCGACTACCCTAGTCTTAAGTCTCCATAATTTCCTATCAGAGGTCATGTCCTTGGTAAGGGCTAAATCCATCAAATCAGATCTCAAGCAGTCTTCCCACTTCCGCCTTGGTCGTCCTCTCCTTCTGGCACCGTCGACTGTAATCGACTCTACCCTCCTGACCGCATCCGACGGTAGTCGCCTAAGGACATGCCCAAACCACCGTAGTCTTCCCTCCCTCAATTTTTCGGAAACAAGCATCACCCCCAAGGACATCCTAATAGCAAAGTTTGTTGTCATATCCCACAGAGTCCTACCACATGTCCATCGAAGCATTCTCATTTCTGCGGCCTCTATCCTTCTTATGTGATCCTTCTTGATTGCCCAACATTCTGATCCATACAACAGTGCTGGTCTTATTGCCATTCTATAAAATTTTCCCTTGAGTTTTAGAGGCACCTTCTTGTCACACAAAACTCCAGTAGCGGCCCTCCACTTTAGCCATCCCGCCTTTATACGGTGTGTAACGTCATCATCTACACCCCCATCTTTATGTATCATAGACCCTAGGTACTTGAAACAATCCTTTGAGGGGAGAACGTGTCCTTCTATGCATACTTCTACATCTTCATCGTTTTGGTTCCTACTGAAGTTTGAACATAAATACTCTGTCTTTTCAATATTTATCCTTAGACCTTTTTCTTCCAAAGTAGTCTTCCAGGTAGCCAGTCTACTATTCAACTCAGATTTTGTTTCAGCAACTAGGACAATGTCGTCAGCGAAAAGCATACACCATGGTACACCGGCTGGTGTCACACAAAAGATGTCGTCCATAATCAAGGCGAAGATGTAAGGGCTAAGAGCCGACCCCTGGTGGAGTCCGATTTCCACCGGGAATGCATCGGTGTCGCCAACTGTAGTCCTGACGAATGTAGTAGATCTACAGTACATATCACGAATCGCCCGGATATAAGCAGTTGGGATCCGTCTCGTTTCCAAAGTCTTCCAGATCGTATCGCGGGGAGCACTATCATAAGCCTTCTCAAGGTCAATGAACGCCATGTGAAGATCTCTAGAATTTTCCCTATATTTCTCCATAAGCCGTCGAAGTAGATGAATCACCTCCGTGGTAGACCTGCCTGGCATAAAGCCAAATTGGTTTTCCGAAACCCTAGTAACTTGTCTCAACCTTGCCTCTATCACCATTTCCCATAGCTTCATGGTATGGCTGAGTAATTTAATACCTCTGTAGTTACCACAACGTTGGGGATCTCCTTTATTCTTATAGATTGGTATCACCGTAGACTCTCTCCACTCCTCTGGCATCATGGAAGTCTCTAAAATAATATTAAAGATGTTGGTCAACCACTTAACTCCCTCTTCTCCTAGGGCCAACCACACAGTAATAGGAATTTGATCAGGACCGACAGCTTTGTCCCTTCCCATCTTTCTAAGAGCCATTTTGACTTCCTCAAACCTAATCCTACTTGTAGGGCAGTCATTGGCCATAGTATGATGGTCGGCTGACCCATCCACGGTACTATCTCTACAGGGAGATGCACCATCATTAAATAAGTCGAAGAAGTAACTACCCCAAACCCTCTTAATATCATGATCTTTCGCTAAAAGAACACCATTGTTGTCCTTAATAAACCTAATGCTACCTATATCCTTTTTCCTATTCTCCCTAGATTTTGCAAGCCTGAAGATGTCGTTTTTCCCTTCCTTGGTGTCTAATCTCTTGTACATTTCCTCGTATGCCTTATCCTTTGCTTTAGCCACCATTTTCTTGGCTTCCCGCTTTGCCTCATTGTATCTTTGTTTAGCTGTCGACCTTTCTACGTTGTATCTTGTACAATGAAATCATTAGAAATATTGCATACTTTTACAGCAAATATAAGAACTAATATCATCTAGTTCTCTCTGGTATAAACATTGCATTTGATTCAGGATTTATTGTTCCTACATTCTTCTGCATTTCAAGTGTTGAATATAATTAATTGAATATTTGCAGTCTAGGCAAAAATAATTGCAGTCGAAATAAATTCCATCTAACAGTGCGGCATTAATACTACAAACCCCTTTATGTGTGTGTGTGTGTCTCTGTGTGTGTAGGTTTATATATGGAAAACCAAACCCCTTTTTATTCCATAGACTTAGATATATATTAGAATTCTCATACTCAGATGGGTTTAAAGCTCCAATCTAAGATGATTAAATTAAACAATAATGGTCGATTTAATTGCTACAACGAAAAGGGAAATGGAGTAGAAAAATAGATATCCCGAGAACCTTCTTGCTGCGCAAAATATCTCCATAGATATGGTCCCCAACATAGATAACCTAATAGAAGCACGAGAAGAATTAGATTATGAGGACAACACTGAAACAAAATCCATCAGTTAACTCGGACCAAAATATGTAAAGTACTTGGTATGTAATTCAACAAACTAAAGATACAATGATCCAAAATAAATAAAAAATAAAAAACTTATGAAGTCAACAAGTCATTAATGATTCGACAAATCAAAGAAAGAATCACCTGTGAACTTGACTCTACTGAAAGCAACTTATGTAGATGACCAACACAGCCACCCAGACAAGTTTGAAGAAAATTTGGTAAAGACAGAACTCCACTTTTTAATACTAGATAATATTCAAAATACCTGGAAAACTCGACATCTTTTGCTTAATCCTTTTGGCAGCACTTTCAGTGAAGTATTTCCCACCTTTTATCAAAGTAAAGTTTAGGTCAGTAAATGAAGATTACACAAAAAGCATTCTGCTAAGTGAAATACTGAATGAGAAAAGCATATTTCACCCAACCTGAGGCATAGGAGTGCCATTGTCAGTATTGAGGAGCATTCCAGACTCCGGTTCAACCTCAAAAATATTGGCACAGTTGTCAAGGAAGAGGCCAGGTTTTGCACTGTTTGAATAATTTCACTTTCAGAATCAGAAATCAAAGTATATAACAGATAACATGTGGGTTAAATTCTATGATTAGTACTTGCACTATGTATAAGTTATGGATTTAGTCCCTGTACTTCAATTTGGTCATTTTTAATAACTGTACTTTTCAATTTTTGAATTTCAGTCTTGATTCATACACTAGTTGTGAAATCTGTTAAATTAAATTATGTCATTAGCCTCTATATTATAGATTAGTTGTAGATTTAATTCCAGGTATCCAATTTGATCATTTTAACTCGTGTAAGTGAATTTTATTGTCTCTGTATTACTCGAGTCAAGATAGAAATTTCAAGTTTTGAAAAGTACAGGGACTAAATTGACAAATTGGATTATAGGTACTAAATCCATAACTTAAGCATAATATAGGTACTAACCATAAAATTTGACCTAAGATGTGCTACAGATTAATAAAACCAAAATTAATATTAGGATTATGTTAAACTCAGTTGAAACCAATTCATAAGTGCAAATTGTGAAGGGTCAAAACACCAGCATTTACAATCTATAATATGAAAAAAATATTAACATGACCTGCCAGTGATGACAGCATCGAAATATTGGAGCCAATCAAAATTGAAATTAATACCACCATCCATTGTGTGCGTTGCACAAAGAAAATTCATTACAATATTGGTGTAGTCCCATAAACTTTAAGAGATATAATCAAGAATCAACTGATTGTTGTGCACAACCTCTTGGAAATGGAAATCAAAGAGGTAATAAATATAAGTATAAACACTTTCAATAGGAAAAAAAGCCTCGAGAATCATTCAAATATGAAAGAAAAACCATTTGTAGAATATGTACATTATGCTTTCTTCTACTAAGGGCAAAAAAAGGAGTAGAAAATTCGAACTGAATCCCATATTACCCTTGGCCTAAACAATTAAAACTTGATATCACCAAGAAGTATCTACCTGTTTGTCACCAAGAACGTTGAACGGCCAGAATTCCTTAGCAGATTGAGCATAGGTACTATAGAGGTATCCTCATTGATGTACCCGAAAAAGAAATGGAAAAAACTATATGAAAACCGCTACAAAATGCATTATAAGGATATGCTCAAACAAAGATCAGTCTGACCCATTTTTAAGTCTTCATGTGAATTTAAATAGAGAGTCACAACGGTTATGAAACTTAGGGGCTGTTTGTTTGCCTCTTAATGGAACCATTCAGCGCTAAATGTTGAATCCTTCAGCATTCAGCGCGTTTGTTTCGCACCTCTGAATGATTTAGTGTTGACTGATTCAGCAAAACAGTGTTAAATGATTCATCACAGAAGTATATTTTGAATGATTCATTACAAAAGTACATTTTGAATGATTCAAAGCCATTATCAAACATGTCACATTCAAAGCTAATTCATACAGAGCCTCCGAATCATTCAGCGTTTAATCATTCTGAAGTAAACAAACAACCCCTTAATTGTAAACTAAATTATAAAACTAATGCCACTTTTCAACTTAACTTTTAGGATCCTTTGCAACCATTTGCTTTAAGGTTCCATCTCGGTGGCACAAATCAACTGCAGCCCGAACATCTTAATACATGTGAGAGTAACTGAAAGCATCATATATAGTTGGCATTGCTTAATATACAAGACCAGATAAAACGAACTACGATTTAAATACCTAATAATTTTTCCACCATATGCTGTATTCAAGGATCAAACCATGGAGTTTGTTTATTACATTCATGTCCAGCAACTATATAGCTGGATCATATCTAAATTCCAACCACAATGCGCTATTTTAAAAGATATTATCTTCTTAGATGCTTAAACATGCAGTGCCAATGACTACTTATTGCAGTGATTATGAACAAATGGCCACCAATTGATAATAGCTCTCCAAAAAATATTATAATATTCCAGAAGAGTAGAAAAAATTGGAAATATAGAAATTTTAAGAGCAACAAAAAGTATATGATAAAGCAGGAAAAAATTTCTTACTCGGGAACTTTTCCAGGATTCTTGTCCCTAAAGTCAACAAGTTGAGCAAACATGTATGCTTCAGCTAGTGAAAATAGTGTATCTATAATGGCATGATCTGGCTCATCAAAAGTATCCCGTATGAGTGTATTCCCATAGATTCCAACTTTATCTTCCTCGGACAACTCTCTGAAGCCATGATATGCTACTTTCACATACTTATGTCGATCCATCTGTAAAAGACAACCATAAATACAAATCGTATTCAAGCAACGTAGATGACAGAGAGACAGATAAATATTCCATCAAATTGGCTAGGAAGAATCTATAGCGGAAATAACTGAGTCAACCTTTAAGATGTTGCCTCTCTTTTTGTCAAGGACCAAACCTCTGAACATGTATTTCCAATCAAATGTCCACTCTAGTAACTGCATTAAATTTTATCCTTATCAACGTGCCTCTACATACCACTCAAACTTTGGCAACATTCTTTCTGAGATGATGTACAAAATGTAGAAAGTAGACAAACCTCTTGAGGATAGCTCAAATCATAAACCAATTTTCTTATTGTGCCTTCATATGCAAGGACTCAAACGTCTCAGGCTTATATTGAGCTAAGGTGTAATCCATATCAAATCCAACAGCAACAATATTCCTCATATTCAATGATCTGTTGCAGAAAATCTGTTTTCCTATATCAATTTTACATCCTCCTTCAAGAGATGACCATACATTTGGTTTCTCACCACCATGAGATTGTAATGCTTTATCACCTAACATGGCCCCATCATCATAGTCCATTAAGTAGCGAGAATCTGACTGATTATCCCCTAAATGGATTAGCAGGGAGAACCAGATTAGCATTAATGGTAATAACAGAGTCCATTGCATAAATGTAGTAGCCCTCATGTTCAAATGGAATGAATATTACTCAAAGTGCTATAAGTAGAATGAACAATGATCCGCTTTCTGTTTGATCATTATTTCAGATAATTAGCAATGAAGATAACAAGTTGAATAACAAAAAACAATCAGATATTCACGAATCAAAACTCATGACATCGCACCATAAGATTTTCGCGAGAATGCAAGTTTTAGAGCGTAGAAACGAACCAGGTGATTTATATTAACTTGTACCACACGTCACCAATCATTATTCAAAACAAATTATTATAAACCCTGGTAACTGGAACTTGAGGTTTTTTCCTTCTAAAAACTCAATTTATTAATTAAATTAGCTATGAAAGGCATATACTAGTTCGAAACCATAAGAGAGGGAGGCTACTGACTAGTAAGAGTAAACAGTGAGATTTTTCTGTAGTATTTAGACAGAAACTTGAAACCTTACCTCAGAAGCCAAATCAAAAGATCACGTAGTATGCACCACGTTGAGTTCCGAGCCTAAGAATCTTCGAAAATATGTTCCAATTAACACCGAAAACGCGAATTTATCAATCAAAACTAACAAAAGTTCAACGGAATAAAAACTCCCACGAAACAAACAGTTCCCTCAATCTCAACCACAACAAACCCCAAAATGCAAATGCTAAATGCAACAAGCAAATAAAAAAAATAGTGAAAGAATAGCTAGTAACCTGCGGCAAGGATAGCTTTTAATCTTGGCCGGAAGTTCGGAGGAGAAGCGATGAAACCGGGAAGAAAATGGAGCTGGAAAGTCAGTGGAGAAGAAGGAGCGCCAGAAGGCAACTGGTATTTTGGGAATTCGCGTGGTGGAATTAAATATACATCTTGAGAACCAAGAGAAAGAGCGAAGAATTCAAGTGGGACTGATAAAAGCAGCGAATCTAATTCCAATGCTTTAAAAGGAAAACAAAGGAAATGTGCGGTGACAAGTTAACAAACGAGGCTGCAACTGAAACGAAACAATTAAATTGAGATAATTCCTTTGTTTGGTTCGGAAAATGAAAAAGAAAGAAAAAATTATTTACTCTAGTACGCAATCTGAAATGAGAACTGGATTGTACATTCCATGTTGCTAAACGGAATATGGCAACCGAGGGAGGAAACGGAGGCGACTGGAGAGAGAAGTAAGTTCTTATGATCTCAAATCTCAGCTTTCACTCCACCCCGAAAAAAAATAAACGCTGTAGGAAAACAATCTGTTTGTTTTTTTCTTTCTTTTTTTCTCAAGGATGTATGAAAACAATCGAACAAACAAGATGGAGGGACACGTGCCATCACTAAGGAAAAGGGCAGTTATATAATGTCTTTATGGTGAATTTTGGATTTCTTTTCCTTTTTCAAAACTAATGGCGGCGAAAACTTAGTTTTATAGTTAATGATCTAATTTATTATTATTGAAATATAATTATATAATAATTCAATTAATTTTAAATTCATAAGAACGAACAAGTACTTAAAACATTGATAATTTAATATATCAACATTTAAAATTCATAAGTGTAACATGCTGTGGATCGTAAGTCTTTTGCTCTTGTTGTTATTGATAGTGTTTTTTTTTAATCTGCAAACTACTTGCCCTTCCTCTATAATGTTGATCTTTCTACAGTTCTACCACATCCAACAGTGAGGATTATACATGTAGATAGCGTTTGATTCGCTGGAATGTTTATGAAAGAATTGAAATCTGTGAAGGAATTGGAATCTGTCAGGAATTTGAATCCAATTCTATATTCTGTTTGGTTGGCAGGAAATTGAATTGGAATCCAATTCTATATTCTGTTTGATTCGCATACATGTCAGATGAATTTGATTTCAGTAATGTAAAATGAAAGGATTGTATTTCTTGTTTTTTTTGCTTAATTTTAATTTGTTTTATGAATTACATGTGGCAATATATTATAAAAAATTTAAAAAATTAATTTTAATTTTATTGATTGATTATTCATTTTAATAAATTATAAAAATCATGCTAATAAACATCATAAGTTAAAATCATCCCAATTAGAGATGATCATGGGTCGAGTTGGGTCGGGTTTTTGGTCCACCCGACCCGACCCAAGAACAAGGTAACCTCCATCCGAGACCCGACCCGACCAAAATAAAATTTCACCCGACCCGACCCGAATATATGAATTAGAAACCCGACCCGACCCGAAATAATAAAAAAAATATTTTTATTTAATAAAAACAGTGACTTAATTGGAAAAAATATAGAGAGAGAGGGGTATTATTGTAATTATTCTTAAATATATAAGGTAAAATTATATATTTTTTTTGGTCGGGTCGGGTATTTTTCACCCTAAACCCAAACCCGACCCGACCCGAATATCACACTTAAAAAAACCGACCCGACCCGACCAAAATAAATTTTCACTCAACCCGACCCGAATATATGAATTAGAAATCCGACCCAACCCGAAATAATAAAAAAATTATTTTTATTCAATAAAAAATGACTTAATTGAGAAAAAAATTATATATAAAGGGGTATTATTGTAATTATTCTTAAATATATAAGGTAAAATTATATATATTCGGGTCGGGTATTTTTCACCCTAAACCCGAACTCGACTCGACTCGAATATCACACTTAAAAAAACCGACCCGACCCGACCAAAATAAAGTTTCACCCGACCCGACCCAAATATATGAATTAGAAACCCGACCCGACCTGAAATAATAAAAAAATATTTTTATTCAATATATAAATAAATTACCAAAAAATTGATGAGGATATTATGGTCAAATTTCAATTCCCTCCAACAAGATAATTGAATTCCATCGTAGAATGGATGAAATTCACTTTCCCTCATTTGATGGAAAGTTGAAGCCATAAGGGTTTCCAATTCCATTGGAAAACTTGAACCAAACATAAAAAAGTTATGAAATTGAATTCCAATTCCCCCTAATTCCAAGAAATTCATGCCAATCAAACGCCACCATATAATTTTCTGCCCGTACCTTTATTACTACATTGTCTGAGAACAATTGACTTCAGACGTTTTACCTGTAGAGCTCATGTAAGTGGCTCGGTTATGTGTTTTTAGTACAAATGAGGATAGAGTTACAAATGCAAATTTTCGAAATCTCTAAGTTAATAAACATTACATTTATAGCTATATGAATCAATTGAAAAAAATTTCAAGCTCAAAATCCGATTCTTAAATCTGATTCCAACAATAGGGAGTGCTATTAGTTGAAAATGGAAAGCATATTTAAAAGCTAAGTGCAAAGACTTGGATAGTTTTAAGCAGCGTAATAATTAACCTAAGCACGAGACTTTAAGATGTGGGTCATGTTCCTACTGGGAAATGTCCTCATCGTTCATGTTAATGTTCTTTCGTCTGACTTCCTCGTATTTTTATTACCCTCTGTAATCTTAAATGATGGCTAACTTGTCATTTTCAAATTACCTTTTTTCTGGTAAAAGACGATTGCAGATTACTTTATTATTCTTTCCATATGTTTCTGTTGTTGAGATGTTATCAATAACCAGATTGACTAATACGGCCCTGGAAATGTTAAATCAAACATTCATTGGATGACAGCAAGAGCTGTGTTGGAGCCCAACATTTCGATGTTCGGCTCAGCTTCTGGCTTTTGCACGTGCTCTTGCAGTCTAAAATTTGAGTCTCCCAAATGCTTCAAAGAAGATTAAAAGCAATATTTACAAATTGAATTGCTAGCCAGACTTGAATCTTTATTCTTGCATTAATGGATCTCAACCAACTGAACTAATATATTTGGCGCCAAAAAGTATTTTAAGCATTAAATCTCTACTTCGAGAAACAATCACAATCTTCTGTTGGTTACCCCTAACATATGCTGTTGATATTAGAATGAATTGGCGAGAGATTCTGTTCAGTGGGCAACTTCAATCAAACACTGGCTTTGCTGAGATTTTCCGATGGGAACTATTTAACAAAACAACTAGACAAAAGCTATGCAGAGTACAGATAAGGAGGGTCCTACAGGCAAAGCGCGCGCGTCTGGGTGTGGCAAGTGGCAAAAACTCTTCACTTCTCGTTGTTGCTGCTGCTTTTTCCTGCTATAACTAGACTAGTGTTTTGACTTTTGTCTATCAGCTGAGTCTCGAATTAAAACTAACCCCACGCGCCACTATATCAACTCGGTAAACACTTGCCACTAAAGTTCTCATTATTAATGCAGTAGCTGCTAGCTAACCTTTCTTTCCCGAGTAATCAAGTTCTTATTCGTTTGCTTAGCATTATAAACATGGCAAAGGAGAAAAGATAAACTCAACTAAACTAGTAATATTAATAATAAAAATAAAAATGGAGTAGTTTAACAAGAAAAATATGTATGTTAATAGTTGAAACAACTTTAATCTGATTTAATTCATATAATGGTAGAATAAGAATAAAAACTATCTTTGCTACTTTCAATCCTTGTTTGTTTATACCGGAAAATATATGGAATAAAGAAGATGGTTAAGAAAGGCCAGTTACTGCATGTCTGCAATCAAGAAAAGAAAAAAAATAAAAGCAAGGCCTTTTGCATAGTGCTGTTCTGTGTCCACATTTGGAACAGGTGAATAGAGCAATAAATTTGATGAAACCAAGAAGCTTTCAACATGAAACCTGGAAATTTCATCTTCATCCTACTCAAACATGAAAAGCTAAATCATTTTAATATTCCTTTATTGGAGCTACCATACAAGTGTGTAGTAAACAAGAAAAAATGGATTTACCAGACTTCATTAAGGCAAACTGAAGCAATTTTAGCTGCTCTTTCTGGGTTTGCTTTTTCTTCTTGTTCTCTTTGTTGGAGGCTCCTTTGGTGATACTGCTTGTCCCTCTCCTTTCTTCATCGAAGCTGATGATGCCTCTGCCTTTGCCTGTGGATTTTGCTCTTGTTGCGGCTCTTCTTCATCATCTCTCTGTTGTTCCTCGGTAGTTTTTAGTTTCTTTGATCGACTCTCGGTAACTTCAGCTGCTTCCTCTTCTTCACTTTCGGTTCTCTCAACAATCTTCCGTGGTCTGCCTCTCTTTCTAGGAGTCTGAAGCTGAGATTGTTGTTTTGCTTCTTCTCCTGCTGATGAAGCCTCAGCTATTGCTACTGAAAGTTGCTTGGTTTTTTGAGGCTTCTTCTTCTTACCCATCAAATCGTTCCTTATCAATAAGCTTTCATTCAAAATCAAATCTCCAATGGATTCTTTTAAATTACTATCCTTTTTAATGTTGACGCTTCTGTTTATTGGATCCAAAAGAATTCATTCAAAATATGCTCCTTGGTATGCATTTTTTATACAACACCCTAAAGCAACTGGACCAATATCAAGATTCTGGAAACCCCATTAATACAATCTCTTCCTTTTTCGTTTATTTTCCTCTATTTCTCTATTATTCCATATACAATATATCTACAACTAAATACCAATATCAATAGTAATTGCTTCTACTTGCAAAGAATAAACAAAGGCCATAAAGCCATTAAAATTACTTTTCTTTTATCTGTCAACCCTATCCATTCATTCCTCTGTGTGTATATATAAATATACACACACTATTCTTTTGCAGATAAAGAAAAGACAAGTTTTTCTTTTATTTCGTTGAATATAAAGAAGTCCAAAATCTAAGATAGACTTAATATAAAATAAAGTTTTCAAATTATATTATTTTTCGTTTAAATTATTTTTTTATCAATTTAAATGTGTAATGTTACAAATGTTATTATTTTAAGTACCGGCGTTAAAAAATTTCGTTAAGCGTCATGTTATTGTAGTTTAAAAAATATTTAAAATAAAAGATTAAAATATAATTTCTTTTCAGAAAAATCTAAAATTTTCTAAAATCTTAAATTAAAATTTTGAAAACTTTTATTTCAATCCTTATATGCACCCGACCATCGCTGTCGATCGAATCTCCACAACGACACAACCACCATCACTATCCTTTGAAATCATTCCAATCGCCATCACCAAATATTTAGTTTAGATCAAATGTGATAATAAACTAGTTTATTCTTATTGTGAATCTTCAAAAAATAGAAAACAAAAAATACATTGATGACTCAAGCCCATGACCAAAGTAAAATTAAGTAAATATTATGTTGAATATAGCAGCTTTGAGTGTCAGTTACGCTTGTACACGTGTCAGAGGATGATTGCTCTAGGTGGTCATCTAGGAAACAGAAGTCTATTTCACATTCAACCATGAAGGTTGAGTACAAAAGTCTTGCCGATGCTACTGTGAAAGTAATATGGATCAGTGCCTTGCTTACAGATATGGGTGAAGTTCAGGCTATACCTCCTACCATATGGTATGACAATTCTGGAGCTATTACAATGAGCATTAATCCAGTTTATCATGCTCAGTTCAAACATGTTGATCTGGATGTGTATTTCGTTCGTGATAAAATTATCGTTAAACAACTATAGGTGCGATATGTGTCGGCATTTTATCAAATCCCGGATGATTTTATAAAACCTTGGCTTGAGGTGCTTTTAAATTTTTTCGCGACCGAATGAATGTTCAATTTATTGACCACGAAGAGAAAAGGTAGAGGGAATGTTGAATATAATAGTATTGAGTGTCAATTACACTTATATACGTGTCAGAGGATGATTGCTCTAGGTGGTTAGGCTGATGTAAGCTGTTTGGTTGTTAGGCTGTTAAAGAAACTGCATAGGGTTTAGAGTGCTATATATAACACATATTCCAACAAGCTTGATTTTCAACGTATTTCAACATATATCAGTTACCAACAGGCTGCTGGGTTTATAGTTTATGTTCTGATGGTCAATAAGCAACAGGCAGCCTTGTCTCTGATTGCCAATTGGATGAATCATTATACAGAGAATTTTATGCCTTCATCATTAGCTGAAGTTCCCTAAAAAATTGCAAGCTGGCAGGACGGGGTTGAGGGGAGGGATTTTCCTTCTAAAAACATTTTTTTAATTTTTTTTAAATAAATCTTCAAAATTATCAAAATACACACATATCATTTAGCAAAAACTTTTAACAGCCGTTACGGTCGGAGCATTTAACGTTTATAACGTTAGTTAGGTATTTTGATTTACCAAAAAATAATCTAGACACCTAAAATAAAAAATGTATAATTTGACCATTTATTTTTATATTAAGTCACTCAGCAAATAAAGGAAAAATAAATAAGTACGTCTGATATGGAACAATACAAAATATATAATACTAATTGGATAAATATTAGGGTAAATTACATATTTAGTATCTAAACTATTAATTTTGTTCTATTTTGGTATCTAAATTTTATATTTTTAAAATCATATATAACATTTAGTTTAAGTTTCAATTTAATACATTGTCGTTAAAAAATTAACAGAACTGTTGACGTGATATTTTTTTCCAATGATGACATGGTATTACCTTATGGTGGCACGTCAACATTTCTGTAACTCCCTAAACCCGACCTAAACGTTACGACCAAATCTAGAATGTTAAGTTGATCACCAAAGTGATCCATAAATTAATTCAAAATTTTTAATAAAGTGGATTCAGTTTTTTCAAATAATTTATACAATTATTATCATTTCATAAAAAATTAAAAAATGTAATTTAAATCTAAGACTATGATCCTCGAGATGTTGAATCGATTCTAACATCTTGAAATATCTAAAAAGGAGAAATAAAGGGTCTGAGCTATAGAGCTCAGTGCGGTCAAAACGTGCAAATAAACAAAGTAATTAGAAAAAAAAAACAATCATAATCACAGTTTGAGTCATAATATTCATGGTACGAACAAATATGCAAATGTAATGCAACCATACACCGTACACCGTCCGAAGAGTAAGTTCTCCATAACCACTCTCTACAACACACCATCCGAAGTGAAGTCCGTCACAAAGGCAGATGTCACTGAATCCAAAGAGAAATTCACCCCATCGAGTGAATATACTGAACTTCCCCTATCAATCCCAACCCCATGTGTTATGGCATCAAACTATACATATTCGAATTTTGATCCGATCCAAATGTAATAACATTTACATAAATTTCAAAATCCAAATACATAACATAAATTTCGAAGCCGATATGTAACATGCATCACATAATATATTTATTCAAATTAAATTTAATACTATATTATAAAAAAATCATGCTTCAATACAATTTTCAATCAATCAAACAATTGTGATAGAATAAATTTAGCATTAGATATAGACACATATAAATTCAGATACATCACCACGACATCAATCAGAATTTGTTTATTTCAGATTCAACAAAAAAACTGTTAAACATAATTAAAACAGTTGTAGCACGGTAAGACATGCACCTTAGATCGTATAGAGATAAAGATACTAATGAGCAAAGACTCTTGTGGTTGAAATCTTGAGTTGAAGGTTTAGTGGAGAGATGACATACGATCTTAGAAAAGCTAACCAAATTAATAGTAATTGAATTTAAAACGAAATAATAAGAAAAAATATGAATTTATTCTCTATTTATTTCATGACAATATATAGGGTTTAGGGAAAAATACTTTATAAATTAATAAGATCAAATTCAATTAAAATATAGATAGAGATAGAAATACTATTTAAAAATCAACTCCAAAATAAATAGTTTAGAGAATATATTTTAAAATTAAAATAAATAAATAATATAATAGATAGTATAAAATAAACAATTTAAGATAATAAGATAATATTTATGAGATAATAAAGAAAAGAACCTGAAATAAAACAAACTTAGGAATTACACTATAAACAAAATTCTAAAACCGAAAAATTTGAGGAAAATTGATTACTAAAAATAAGTTGATAAAACTACAAGATAAGTCAATATCTTTAAAATTAGCATTTATTCAATTTAGTCCAAAACTAAATAATTGAAGCCAATAAATTTTTTAATTTATCGAGAATAAAATATTAACCTAGATTTTTGGGGTTGACAATATTTGTTAAAAATTTAACACTGAGGTATCAAAATGAAACCTAAACTAAAAGTTAGATATATTTAAAAAAAATAAAGTTTAGGTATCGGAATAGAATAAAAGCAATAGTTTATGTACTAAAAGTATAGTTTACCCTAAATATAAAAATTAGCACTACCTTTGTGCCATTAAATTGTCCTTTTTGGATTTTAAAATTATCTTATTCAATGTCTTATTAGAAAAGTTAACAAAGAAATACACTTATATTTATTTTTTTATCTTTATTTGTCTCATTATTTTACACCTATAAAAATAAATCTTATCAAATCTACCAATATTTTTTAAGAATAATCCTGTTATTTTCAAAATTATCTCTAAAGTTACGTGCTTAGTCAAAATGGGATAAAAATGGTGGAACAGAGTATCAATTTGTTAACAGGTGTGGCCAAGATAACCATGGTTAAATTTGTACTGGTTTTAAACCAGTGTGTTGTTGTTTTGACTTTACCCTGGTGATTGGTGGAAGAGTTTGATGTGTACTGTACGTACTATATGACTCACAAGTCAGAAACCGGACACTGTCTCAGAGTCTGTACACTTGTGTCGCTACACGGCCAATCCTTGTGGCTCAGTAAATTGAGGGACACAGTTAATATATGTCTATTACGATTCTCCAAATCATCAAATATCATCACCTTACAGGGTCAGATTTCCTGCTGTATAAATATACACTATGTTTGTTTGACATCCAACAGAAACACACTCAATACTGGATCAAATGGATTACAACACAACAAATATTAGAGTTAGTATTCATCGTGAATAAACAGGTTCTACAGTCACTTGGTTGAGGCCGTGACTCCAAGAATAGTCTTATAGTCGAGTGGATTAGAGACGGTTCAGCCATGGAGCCATTCCCATAGTTACCACAAGCTAGTAGCTTCGAGACAGGTGGGATGAGAGAAATCCCAAGCTCATCAATTGTGATGAGATGTTTTTCCGTGAAAGGGTTGCTCCACATTAAAGTGTTCATTTCTGGGGCGACAAACATTGGCTTGCTATAGTCCCATGCTCGTACAACACAAGTTAGCAAATTGTCACATAATCCACCAGCAATCTGCAATAGCAGATACTAATGATGAAAAGGAAAATGCTCAAGAGAAGAAGCAATGTGATTGTTTAAGCAACAAACCAGGTTCACAAAATGGGAATATCAGAAGCATACGACAGCAGAAGAAACTGATTTTCAGATACATGAATGCTTAGCACAATTGTAAACTCGTGATCAACCAAAAATATAATTGACCTAAAGCATCAAAATGGTACTTGGATATTTTTACAGCTATATAAAGCACACCCTAATCACTGAAATTCGGAGACTTTCTCGCATTCTCCCAACCGTCTCCAATGCTCTTTTCATTGACATGAACATAATATGTTTAGCGTCCACAGTTAATACAAGGTACAACATACAGGAACAAAAAATATAGCAAAACTTGGCCAAATAATGTTACCTTGCCAAACGTGTTTGCTGACAATGGGGCAATGACCATAATATCAGCCCATCGACGGAGCTCGATGTGAAGAACACTGTCACCTATTTTTCCCAAGTAGACCATTCCTCCTCGTCAGTGTAAAGCTTAAGATCTTTGGGAAGTGATGTTCTGTCAATGAAATGCAAAGAAGCTTTCGTGGCAACTGCTTTAACTTCTGCACATTCTGAGAAACAATGGTAGAGATTCCCAAACTTTATGGCAGCTACACTTCCACTGGCAGCGAGTAAAATCCTGGGCTTTCTTGGGGTAGGATAAGCCTGAACTCTCTCTCTCTCTGCACCTTGAGGCCCAGGGTATGCCATAACCTAGGCAAATCCAAGCAAGAATAACCTTGATTACACCTTTCAAAATCAATTATCAGTCTTCTTTTTACATTCAACTCCCAGTTAACTACAATCCCAGAAAAAAAAAGGAAGTACAAGGCCAAAATGCATCCCCGAGAAGAAACTAACGACCCGCTGCTCAGAATTTAAACTTGCATTTCCTTGATTTGAAACTCAAAACCCACTTCAAAATTTTATGATATAGATCAATTAGGGTAGAGAAAACTCGAGATAAAATACAAAGTAAGCAGGATTACGAGAGTTGTACTTTCGCTTTGCGTAGAAAAAGATGCTAACCTGGAATCTAAGATTAGAGAAGAATCTGGGATTTGGTGTTCAGATGTTCTTGCAACTTCCACAGTCGTTTGAAAGGCAAAGAAGCGCGAAAGTGTAGCTTTCGAAAGAGCCCCTGTCGGAAAACAATTGTTGCCTTTTGATGATCTGTTTCCTCTTCTACTTTTTCTTACAGACAAATACTGGGATTTCCTTGGTTGCTCCGCGCCTCTTTTCCTTTCAAAGACAATGGGCATTTGGTTTTGGTCTCTTGGTTCCAAGAGTTGGGCTTCTCTAGGTTTTTTATGTTAAAAGGCTTGTTTTTTGAAGTCCTAAGTACTGAGGCCCAATGAGTCTGAGGATGCTACTTCTCTAACATTCAAATTCTGATGACGATTTCATGGCATAACAGGCAACGACCACGTTGACATAGCTGCTGATTACTCCTCAGACGGCCTGCAAGGCGGGCCGGGGCATAGCAGGCCATCCCTTTCAAACGCCACCAGCCTCATAAATAGCAAAAATCTGGTGCTGCTAATCGGATAAGGTCATCGATATCAGACTCATTATGATGCATATGTAGCGCAGGTCAGAGGTAGCCCATCTCTATCAATGTTTCCAACAACTAATCTCTTTAATTTTAAGATGTATTTGGGACAACCCATTTTGATGTTCTGTGTAGCCGTAATAGTAATTCAAGGCTAGAAGTGTCTTGTAGTTTTGGAGTATTTTTATTTGGGAAACCAAAAGCTTTGATCTTAGAGATTGAAAGCGATTTGTGGGGTCATTAGCTGGAAGCTAGAAAAGTAGGGTCTATTTCGAATAATAGAAGACAAGTAATATAGTAGTGCAATTTTCGAATTTTTGTGGATGGAAATTTTTCCTGGTAGATTATTTTCGTCTAACGGAAACTCCTTTTGACGCTTGTGGTGCTCTGTATTCCTAAAGAAGCTAATATTTTAATAATTTTGACTAGTTGTGTGACGTGTGTTTTTAATATTTACGTAAGTGCCAAGCTAGTTTTTAGTCTTAAGAGCCCCTTTTCCCCCCATTTTTTTCTTCTCTCTTGGAAGAAGAAGATGATTGAAGACTCAATAATTTCTTCAATTAGATCCTCTTGTTTTGCTTTCATTCCAAACCTGTTGATAAGAGAAAGCTGATTCCTGCTTTGCTTATCTGTAGGACCCCTGGGGAAGCTGCTGGTGGGTACTTCCTTTTCAATTTCCAAATGATGAATATTCTTTACAAGTTGATAGTTGTTTTAAATTTCAACTTGTCTGTCTTAGTTCTTTTGTTGTTTTATGGGAAATTCAGATAAGTTCTTAGGAATTCATTTCCTTTTTGCTTTTTATCACTTTATGGTTATTCAACAATTAATTGGGTGTTTTTCAAAGGGCAAAAATTAGTCTTTTCCATGATCTCTATTTGGGGATGATCATATAGTAAAGTGGGAAACGTATCTTCTTTCTATGGTGTGGAGATAATACTGTTTGACTGCATATATTTTTTCTGAATTTGCTCATATATTTTTTGTTCTTGTACCCCCTCCCTCTCTCTTGATTTCCTCCTAGCTGATTCGGATGACTTATTACTTGTGTTCATCTGACTGGCATTACTCTCCTAATATTATGACTTTACAGGCAATTCAATACCAATTTCTATGGTTCATCGGCTGTTGTGATTCTAATTGATGTAAGAGGGATTCAGTGAGGATTAAGCTCCTCAATCATGGAGGATCTTTGTGAAACACAAGAAAATGGTAAAGTAGCAGATGGCAACCTTCAGATTATTCGGCACTCACTGTTCCAACCCTGTGCCGGATTATCATCAATTTGGTTTGATTTGAGAGTCTTCTATGTTAGAGTCAGCAATTTTCAAGTTGATGATTCGACTCCGGAGTTTCTAACTCTCAATCATATCCCCTTAGAACCTGACACCCTTTTGGAAGTTAATGGAATTAGACGCAGCATAGACTCTGATGAAGTATCTGTACTCCTTAGAAGGGATCGTGTAGACAGAAGATCAGAAGAAGTCACCTTTGTGAGTACAGATAATGTTAAGTTGACAGGAAGTGTGAAATTCGAGGTGTTTGATAAAAAGGATCTCATTCTCTCTGGTCTTCTGGAAATGTCTGGTAATAATGGCTTCATCGGGGAATCAAAAAATATTGTGAAACAATGGAGTATGAATTGTGATCCAGAGATCACATCTGGCAGTGTTTTCCTGAAGGGAAAGCTTAATTCTTGTCCCATATTATCTCCACCGACCATTGAGGTTCATGTTGCTGGTTGCTTCTCTGGAAAACCAATAATTTTAACCAAAACATTGCAACTTAATTACCGGAAGAAGCATAATCGCAAGGGAGCATTGGAAGCAATCCCAGAATATAAGAGCACCGAGTGCCAGAAAGATATGTCACCTGGATATATGCAGGTAACATACCTGACAATTCACTATTGAAATTCCATTCCCTTTCTGTTCTGTTCACTTTAGTGGACTGAGTTCAAGATATGCTATGTTTGAGCCATGCTTTGACACTGTATTCTTAATCTTACCGTTTTAGTAGCTCATGATCTGTTTGTTTAAGGATGACCATTCTTAAGCTTTGGTCAAGTGCTGTGATTTCAAATTCAGTGAAATTTTTATTTTATGTTAGTTTCCTTCCTCCGTTTTAAGGCTGCCCCGTGCTTCCTGTCTCAAACCATGGTCCATACTTGCAAGATTTGGAATGGACCGGGAAACAGAATCTTTATCCTATACGTGTCATCAGCGTATGGGCAATGCACACTTCTAAAGTGATAGGATATTGAAAATAGATATATTTGTCTGTGGAGGCAACTCATATCATGGGGAAACAAATTTGTGTCAAACCCTCTTTAAAAGAATTTCCTGTAAGCATTAGGTATTTGTATTCGTAGTATCTTCTCTGGGATCCCTTGGATTCTCTATTATTATTTTTAGAGGATAAAAATGTCTTGGATTCTTCCAGACAATACAACACATAGCTCATTTCTAACCCATCGCTTTACTTTTCAATTTCCATTCATAGTTATCAGAATACAGAAACTACAAACAATTGAATGATGAAGACTACAACAATATCTTCTGGAGAAGAACAGAGTACATGGATAATGAAGACGGTGAGCTCTCATGGTTCAATGCAGGTGTAAGGGCCGGCGTAGGGATCGGTCTTGGCGTTGGTATAGGAGTTGGCTTGTTGGTTCGCACTTATCAAGCAACCACCCGTACCTTGAAAAGGTCAATTATCTAAAACCTTGCATCTAAATTGGTATTACAGTCCCCTCCCTTGAGATCCAAAGCCATATATACCACCATCTTGTTTATGACAGATTTTGCGCAGATTTGCAGCTAGTTTGTTAGATAGTTTAAACATAGGGGAAGTAAATGTGTAGGCATACATGTTGAATACTGTATGACTTGTATTTCCCTGTAAATAACTATGTTTTTGAGTAAACTGGTGTGTGCGTTCAGAAAAGCATTAGTCCTATTTCGCATTTTGATAGTTTTTTAGGCTTAAGTATACTTTTGGTATATGAGCTACACTTAATTTTCAATGTCGTACATTTTTTTATAAAAAAAATTACATACATGAACTATTTTGTTATTAACGAGTTAGACTATTTCTGTCACGAAAGTTGAGTCTGATCCCTTAAATCAGTCAAAAATTGACGCGACATACTTTTCAAACCAAAATTCTCCATTTACTTAAAGTGAAATAGTACAATTAGTCTTTTTAGGGGTTCACTATTTTTAAATTGGTTAAGAGTTCATATCAACTTTCATGATGAAAATGGATAAACTTGCTAACGATAAAAAAAGTTAAAATATGAAATTATAACTCGTATATATGTAATACGAAATTATTACTGCATAATTGACTGAGCGAACGTAGATCAACCGGCTGCTGGTGCATGAACAGCGTCGGAACCAGAGTGATCGTTGCCAATACATTGGAGTTTATCATGGAATCCCCAGATAGTGGCAGACTTGATATCATCTTGGATAATTTGTTTGGAGAATTCTTCATGGTTTTACTCCAGTATGGCCTTCCCTCCAAATTCAGTTGGTAGATTTTCCCCGTCAAAGTATGATCTCATGAGCTCCACGCTGTCGGTATTCCTAGGGCACACAAATTTCCCCTTGTGGAAGGTTTTTGTATCCATGAAATACTTAACAATCTGCGAAAAATGAAAGCAAACCAATTCAGTTCGTATTTTGCCCATACATCAATCAGTATGAGCCAATATCACCTCATTTAGCTTTCCGAAAATTGTTCTGAATATTGTTTAGGGTTATTAAACACGACTAAGCATATATAGTTAAGTCCAAATACATTAAAGGCGGAGTGAACAAGGTTCATCCATGGCAGCCTAGAATATATGCAAAATATGAAAAGTCGTTGCAGAGGATAGAACTCAAACCTTCCAGAATGCTTCAAAAATTCTCGGGATTATAGAGAAATGCTATAGCCAACCTCTTGGGATTAATAGTGTTGTGTGCCGACTTGATGGGGGCACACTTGTGCTCAATGTCCACCACGATAAATCTATCAACCATACCATCCGTCTTGGATAAATCTATCAACGCTGACTAATACTAGGATCTGACAACCTAGTTCAACCTGCTGCATTACACTGCAAAACTTGGGAGTTATTATTCAGAAATAATCAACTGAAATAGCAGGTAATCAGCTTTTAAATTAAAAAGTTTGAAGTGAGAACTGAGAAATTAGACCGTATACCTTAACAGTCAAAAAAGTTGCAGAGAAAATCTGCTTTCAGTTCTCCCCACCCAGAATACCACCACACCATTACAGTCTAAGGAAGTAACAAATTTAAGAACCAAAAAATAGAGCAAGAATTATGAACTAAATCAATAATTTCATTGTATACACTAATATTCAACAGCAAACAATGACATAATGCTGCAGGATCACACACCTTGGAAACAAGGATGAGACCTGAGACATAAACTTGAACCACACCTGAGACCAGGCAGCTGGCTGGTTTCATATCATTTCCACAGAAGAGCATTATTTTCATAAAAGTTGCCATAATTTTCTATCGCAACTAGTCTCCCTATGGAATCAATTCTTTGACAAGTTACAATATTCATATAAAAAGCAGTGGCAGTCAAAACATTGGTCACACAAATTACAAAATTTAAAAAAAAAATCGAAAGAAACATGATTCAACAACTGCTAAAACTTTCAGAAGAAAATGGGATAAATCTGATGAATTCTGATGTCATGTAATACAAAAAGTCTGTAAATTTAAATGGAAGGAAAAGTATAAGATTGTTTAATCAACATATAACGCCTAATCACCATCAGCAAGAGAGCAAAACGATGATGCCTTTTTGCATCGGCCTGGTAAGTAAAAGTAAACACTTGGGTTGTCCTAGTTCAGAAGTTCTTATTTTCTTAGCAGTAGCACAACTGGTATGGCCAAACCTAGTGCTTGTTCCATCAACACAGTAAAAGCTTTATCTTTTCCAAATTTTCCTGCTTTTATTTTTCTAATACGAATATATAGAATTTAAACCTGATAATAACCAAGAAAAGCTTCCGCATTAGTAAAAAATGAGTAAAAGAATATCAATACCAAAAGATAAAAGGAATAAAGACAGATGAACAGATACAAAGATGTAGCGAAAGAACTGAAAAAACAGATAAAACTGAAGTGGTAACTTTTTTTTATGTATTTTGATCATTCAATTTTTGGAAGTTCCATTTTAATTATTTTGCATAGACATATCTCAACAATAATGAAAATTTGAAGACATAAGGAATTAAGGATCCAGGCGGACTCGAACCACCAACTTCACAAACCACAATGTTTGAGCGCTCTGCCGATTTTGAGCTTATGGATCCACAACCACAAGGTTCACAGATAACGGGTTCTAATTCCAACCGCTCGTAATGACCCAAAGGCAGGGTAAAATAGTTATTACAGGGCCCCCAAAATTGGGATTCAACAGCCTAACCAAAACACTGGCCACTCCTCCCTCCACAGTCTAACCAGCACCAAAACTATTTTTTTTTTCAACAGAACATCTTTAATTATAGAAGTTTAAATCATAAATGTTCCAGAAATCATAGTCCTTATACTTTATTTAAAAAAAATCTATATGCTACTTAAAAAAAAACTTTATTTTTTTGAAAATCTTGATCCTCCCTAATTGCTGACCTGACTGTTGTAAAAGAAGACAATAACATTTTTAGTGCACTCTATTTACATTTTTTAACAATTTGACACTTGCTCTTTAAAATAAAAATATATATATGATAAATTAGACAATACATTTTTTAATCATCAACATTATGATATTTTAAGGATCAAATTGACAAAAAAATGCAAATGTAATGCGTTAAAAAAAGTTATTTCACCTTTCTTATAACTATCAGGTCAATCATAACAAAACAAAAATTAAGACCAAGATTTTCAAATAAAAAATAATACAAAAACTCAACTTCATAAAAATAAAATAAAATATAGGAACTAAACTTTAAATTCTAAAATATTAAATATACCCTAAACATATTTAAACTTACTCCATAGGTGCTCCATAAACAAGTATCTTGCCACATCTAACTTAACAAAATCATGTTCCACAAATTACATGTAAAATTAATCCAGAAGATTTATATGTAAACTTAGATTGGAGTTGCAAAAGATTTTACATGAAAAAGATCAAAAGAACTCTGCGACTAAGAACTCAAGAGAAATATGATTGCAAGCTAGTCAATTTTCGTGTCTGATAGCAATGATTTGGTTACATATATCATTGGTGCAACATAAAGCCAAAGTTTCAGTTCATCGGCAATCCTAAAATAATAAGATTGTCTGCTAGGTATTGCAAAGAATTCACCATGTTGTGAGTATTTGGAGCAATTTTCCATGCAATAGTTCCTGCATAAGGTGCTTAAAGCTTTCCAAAGGAGTGAGTCTAACATATAGTCCTGCAACACAAATTCAACAAGTTGATTCACATGCCCTTGGATGGAAAGAGACTATAACTAACGTAACAAAAAAACATTAAGTTGCTCACTTCTCACAGAAATAGCAAGAAAATCCGAAAAGCTCTCTGCTTCACCATCAACACAAAGATGCGTTGGTTAAAATCTGGATGGTAGCCTCGGCTGGAAAGGAAGCAATTAGTTGGATCAATGAAATATACAACTTATTTATGAACTAATACGTGATCATATCCAGCAATACTATAAGAAGACGACGCAGACCTCCACATTTATACCATGCCCATAATACAGTAGAGTAATAACACCCACCCTTCGGTTACAGTTCATATAAACAAAAAAGGTCAACCTAATATTTATTCCATGCCCATAATTCCCAGGGGCTGCCATTGAACTTGCTAATCATATTAATGAGAACCATTGCAAGTTCAAAAGACTTGAAAACACATCAGTCATATGGAGATATATGATTGTATTAACTAATTTGGTATCATATCAAAACCAAGCATAAGAAATAGAGTTAACATTGCATTAAACATTTTGGGTTAAAATGGCAAATTAAGCAATATACCTTCTTAGTTGCTCTCAGAATCATATTCAGTTTCATTCTAAAATGCTTTGATAGGAAGTGGTATTACTTGGTTTGCATAAACCAGCAAATCACAAATAGGCAACTGGAGATGCATGAGAAAATTAAGAAACTAGACCACATCTCTTGTGCCATCTCCCCATAGCAAACAAAGAAAATTGAAACTTTATTAGGATTTTTGACCCACAAAGCAAGCCCACCTGTCATGGAAAAGGTCGGATAACACCACAATCAATTACTTAGTTTCTTTTTCTGTACAATTTTTTCACCTCGTGTATCTTCTCAGCAAAAAATTTCTAACCATTGATTCATTAACACATAACTGCTACTTGCTAAACAGACTACATGTAGCAGAACAAAGACTCCCTCATCAATCTACAATAATGAGACAGGTTTAACAGAACAAAGTTATACAATGAAATAAAGCAAAAACTAACAGACCACCGCAAACAATTTTACAGTGTGTTCTATTTACATATAGAGTTCATGATTAAATATCGAAAAGAAGTCACCATATTGGAAGTATGTAGCAAGATTCTTTCTCATGCAAAATGTTTCTGAATAAGTTGCTCAACACTTTCCAAGGGTGTGTATAACATGCAATCCTGATCAGCAAGTCCAACAAGTTAATGGGCATACCATCAAATGAAAAGAATAGAATAACTAAACATGCAAGAAGTTGCTCACGTTCCACAGGGTATTGAAAAGCTTAGGAGTCTAAAAACCTCTACACGTGTCATCAGCAATACATTGTTGCCATAGGTAATAGGATGACAACAGCATCAATTGCAAACAAAGCCATCAGTTCCTTCAATGAAGCATACTACTTATTTGTGAACTAAGGTATCAACCCAGCAACAGAAACAATTTACAACAAACCAAATAACCACTTCTCTTATAACAAAATACATCCTTATTAAATAAGGCTTCAACCACAGGCTGAGTGGAATCTATACTAATTTCACCCCAATAATTCCCAGGGCCACTATTGAGCTTTCTATTGTCAATCACATAAATAAGAACATTTGGAAGCAAGACAAGTCTAGCAGTGATGAAAGTATAACTGTCCACGGAAATATAAGATGTTATAATATAAATGTTGGTATCGAATCGAAATCAGGTATGAGATGTGAAAGATAGTTTGGTTATGGAGCCCAACTAACATACAAGTAGCATTGGACATTTTGGGTTAAAATTGCAATGAAGAATTATACCTCGTTAGTTGCAATGGTACTCAGAGAAACCATATGCTCTCCAGAATCGAATTCAACTTAAATCTATCAAATGGCATACGTTTTGATACGGAATATTATTGCATGTTTTGCATAAAGCAGCAAATCGAAAATAAGGAGTTAGCAATGCAGGAGAAACGTAAGAGGGAAGAGGCCAAGACACAAAAGGGGAGTGCCGGGGAAAATAAATAAATAAACAAAATATATTTCCCGTGCCATCTCCCCCGAAAGACCAAGAAAATTGAAATTTTATTAGGGTTTATGACCTGCCATACAAGCACCTGTAATGGCAAAGGTCGCATAACACCAATATCAGTCACACTGTTTCTTTCCCCTTACAAAATTTTCAACTCTTATATCCTCTCTGCAACAATATTCTCACTCTCAATTATTCAACTGATAACAACTACTAGCTGCTAATCAGACTACAACAATAAGATCCATGTAACAAAACAAAGAATACCTCATCAATCTACAGTATAGAGACCGGTATAAATCAATAAATAAATCAAAATGTAACAAATATCCGCAAACCCTTTACAGCTTGTTTTTTCTCCGAATGCATTCAACACCACGAAAATCATTGAACAATACGTCATCGTTGAACAGATCGCATCAAACACCAAAATCAGTCATCATATCTGAACAAATTTTCAGCTGTAAAAAAGTCAAAGAAACAACACGCAATCAAGAAACCAGAATAAAGGCAGATAAAATAAGGGTTCAAGATTGATACCTCATGTATAGACAAAGACCCAAATATAGATATCCGAGTTTGAAAAAATGATCAAGTGGTCTCTTTAGAGAATAACTGACTAAAACACAGATATCAGCTATAGCAAGTAGCAACCTTCAAAAGAAAAGTGGGTGTCAAACTCTAGCTTAAAACATCGATGAACAGAACAAACGACGTGGTAATTGAATACAGAAACTTAAACATTAGCATACCTCAGTAGATATATGAGCAAGAAATCGATTCTAGTAATCGCGTGAGCGGAAAACATGTTACGAATCAAAGAATGGAGATTGGAGAGGAATAATGGGTTCCAACAAAAGAGGGAAAACACAAAATAAAAGATAACGAAGCGCTCGTCAAACTACCTGAAATTTCGATCAAGCTTAAAGAAACAACAAGAGAAAAGCATAACTGTACAAACTGAAGAGGCGCGCCATTACATTTATATACAGAGTGGCGGATATTTTTGGAGCAGAATTTGAAATATCTAACGGTTTTGATTGTTTCATGGTTGACAAGATCAACGGTTGGATTTGAGTGATACACTTATTCCTATGGATGTTGGTTGGTCGTGGTCCTCGTGGAGAAAGGCAAGCTAGGCGTGAACTGCTCTTGTTTCTTAGACCAAGAAGATTCTGGATGGGCCTTAATAGGGGCTTTTTAAGGCCACGATTTCTGGGTTAAAGGATCAGGCCCAAAAGGAAAGAAACTAGGGTTGGAGAAATATGTGTTGCCTGTCATAATATTGCCAAAGGACGAGTTAAGCATTAGCGAATAAAAAAAAGTATATATAAATATATATATATATATATATATATTAATAATAAATAAATTTTAAATTAAATAAAAAAATTAAAATCATCATCAGTAAAATAAATAACTAATCAATAATGATAATTAAACTTGAATAATTCACTTTTTAAAAATATTTTTTTTAATGAAACAAATCAATAATGATAGTTATTATAAAGAAACTAATAGAAAATTTATGATGAAGTTTGTTTGTGATTCCGAAAGAGGTCACGATCTGTTTGTTTACATTTTTTCCTTTTAAAATAATGCTTATAATTCTATATTATTTTTTTTAAAATGACTTTTATTAAATAAAATAATAGTTCAAAGTCAAAGCAAACAAATATCCTGACCAGAACCGTACATGTCACATAAACTAGGTTCATTGGATTTGATAACTAAAGGGTTATAGTGAACCATGAAGGGATTTAGTGTATAAATAAAGTTGGTACACAAAATCACTTTTAATAGATATATTATTATTATTAGGGAGGAGCAAGTAGAAAACTTAACGTGGAAGGTTTAAAAATCGGGTTTATATAATATTTCAGAGTTGCTTGTGACCCAGTTATTCTTAAAGCTGGTTCACCTTTTGTGCTTTTGTCCAAGACACTCTAATTATGTGAGAAGCTCTTCTTCTTTTTGATAGAATATGCTTTACTTTCTTAGTTATTTTCAGAGCTCCTCTTGTCGTTTCTTAATGGACAAGGGAAACAAAAACTATGTAACCTCCATGGAAATGCTCAACATGACTTTTGAATTATTTCCATTACCGACGGCCCATTTGGACTCTCAATGTTACTCAAAAACCAATGATATTGTCTTTTAGACTAAACATGTTATATATTTTCCCAACATTAATATTTTTTCCAACTAATGATTTGAATGCCATTCTCACCAATATATTAAATATTACATTCATTTTCTTTTAATTATATTATGTCTAGAATAAGAATTTTGTTTATTTGAATTTTTATTTCATTTTTAAATTAATAAGTAATTACTTGTTGAGTAAATATATTAAATATTTTTATTTAATTTTATACATTTAAATATTTAATATATTATTATTTTTAGTATTTCTAAAGTTATATAGTGAGATTTACTTACGAGCGAATGAGTTAAAAATTAATTTTATTTTATTTTCTTTAAATATTTCAAAATCTTATTCTCAAAAAACAATCCTACCATTAGCATGTGCCGCTTGCTGCCTCTACGGCAATTCAGTTTATTTCCTTGTAAGAATTCCACGTGGTCCCATAAACACGCGAAACTAGTTCCTAAGTTTTTTTTATCCTTTTCTTATAGTCTTTGCCCACCGAAAGTTTTATTTTACGAATCTACGCTTCATGCCTTCTTTATTTATTGCTGCAACATTTTTGTCGGATGAATGAGATGATCAAACTTGGCAACGTGCAAGACACAGAGTTCATCCCTTCACTTATGGCTGCGTTTCGTTTTACTGGAACTTTTCTTCTTCTAGCTCTGCTACTGGCAGTAAATAAAGCGAGTAAGCTTTTTCACTCCTTTCTTTCCACAGTTTAATAAAAGCTTCTGAGATGAATTGCATGGTAAATGTTGAATTAAACTTCTTTCCTTTTATCTCCCTCTATATTTAAAATATTACTTTGTTGTTTGGCTCCGTTTTGGCTCGAAAATATGTAAAACTTTCTTTTTCTTTTCAATTTTTCTTGTTTATGCAAACTTTTCTCTGGCAAGGAAAAAATTCAGATTATTCCTTTACTTTTGCTTTTTAGACAACGTAAAGCAGTGGCAACGGTTCATTTTACGACATATAACGGGAAATTTGCACCTCTTGAGAAAATATGAGAGAGAAGTTTAAGTGTTTAACAACGTACGTCTTTGTTTGCAGAATCCCAATCATTTATTGGTGTAAATTATGGCCAAGTTGCCGATAATCTTCCATCACCGTCATCCACGGCAAAGCTTCTCCAATCAACTTCAATCCAAAAGGTCCGACTGTACGGGTCCGACCCAGCAATCATCAAAGCGCTAGCCAACACCGGAATTGGCATCGTCATCGCGACGGCCAACGGTGACATCCCCGCCTTAGCTTCAGACCCAAATTTTGCCAAGAATTGGGTGAATGCCAACGTAGTTGCGTATTACCCATCCAGCAAAATCATCCTTGTAAACGTTGGCAACGAGGTTATCATGTCTGGTGATAACAATCTGATATCTCATTTGTTGCCAGCCATGCAAAATATCAAGAATGCCCTGGATGCGGCTTCGTTGGGGGACAAAGTGAAGGTCTCGACGGTGCATTCAATGAATCTGTTGAAACAATCTGAGCCGCCATCTTCTGGGATATTCGACCCGAGTTATGGAGACGTGTTGAAAGGACTCTTAACGTTTAATAATGCTACCGGTTCGCCTTTTGCTATTAACCCGTACCCTTACTTTGCTTACCGGAGCGATCCAAGGCCTGAAACGCTGGCGTTCTGCTTGTTCCAACAGAATCCGGGACGTTTCGATGCCAACACGAAAATCAATTACATGAACATGTTCAATGCTCAGGTAGTCCCGTGAACATGTTCTGTAATGCCCCCTTAAAATGATTGCTTATTTTAACACATACTAGTATTAAATTAAGATTGCAGATGTTATGCTGGGTCAAGATAACAATTTAGTACTATGGTTTAACGTGGATTCATTTCATTGCTTCTACAGGTGGATGCTGTTCGTTCTGCATTGGATGCCATGGGGTTCAAGAACGTTGAAATTGTGGTCGCAGAAACAGGTTGGCCGTACAAAGGAGACAGCGATGAAGTAGGAGCAACCATTGAGAACGCCAAGGCTTACAATGGAAATTTGGTTGCACACCTTCGATCAATGGCGGGAACTCCATTGATGCCAGGGAAATCGGTCGACACATATTTATTTGCTCTCTACGATGAGAACTTGAAACCCGGACCAACATCCGAAAGATCTTTCGGGCTTTTCAAATCCGACGATCTCACCATGACGTATGACGTTGGCCTCTCAAAGAGTAGCAGCCAGGTGAGACTACTGCAACTATTACTGATCAACAGAAATCAACATACTGTTAAGTCTTGGTAGTGAATCTTATCTTTGATCTGTTTTTGTTTTCCTCTCCTCAAGTCTCCGGTGAGTCCATCAACGGAGAAGGCACCGGTGACACCATCGACAGAGCCGAAGAAAGCAGCTTGGTGTGTTCCAAAGCCTGGTGTTTCAGATGCCGAACTGCAGGCAAGTTTGGATTACGCTTGTGGACAAGGCATAGATTGTGGTCCAATTCAACCAGGAGGGGCTTGCTTCGAACCAAATACGTTAACAGCACATGCTGCATATGCAATGAATCTCTACTATCTAACTTCTGGTCAGAATCCATCGAGCTGTGATTTCTCACAAACAGCCATGCTTTCCTCAAACAACCCAAGTAAGTTCAAATTTCTTAAAGCAGATCTTTACTTTTTTGGTGTAGAAAGCAAGTTATTTAATTTTTTATGAATATTTGACACTTTACAGGCACTAATGGCTGTAATTTCCCTGGCGGGGGTAACTGAAAAGTAGAGTAATATTCGGGCAGATGAATGAATAAAGGGCGGTGGATATCTTTTTTGCTGTTTTTTTTATTGTCATTTAGTGAGTTCTTTTAATCTCGTCATCTTTCAATAATGGTATTGGGTAATACCTGATTAGCAATTCTTTTAGGCCCTTTATAGTTGGAAGAATTATGTTGCTGTGAGTGATGGTGATAAGTGTGAAAAATATGTTCATGTCAACTTAGAAATTAGGAAGCCAGGTCTTGTTGAGTTATGTATGTATTTGATTGAATTTATTGGCGTAATATATTATCTTTAATAATGAAGCAGACTAATAAAGCACTGGGTAATCCATGCCTTTTTTTAAAGGTTGTTATAGTTGATTGATTGTTCATACAAACTTCTCCTCAACTTGCCAAAAAAAAAAATTACATTGGACTATGGAAGCAAAATACTAATATGCAGGCAACAATTCTTCTTTTTGTGTGAGATATATATGGTCACGCGATGGAACTTTAGTTCACCGAGAACCATAGAAATGGCTTCTTCTTAACGTCGTCAATTCTGTATAAAATAATTTTACCTTTCCTTTCCTCAAATTGGAGTTTTACAAAATAGGATAAAATAAAAGAATGTAAGGAATTTTCAACACCTCGTACTTTCCCTCTCATGTAATATTTTTCCCAAATAAGGAAAATGATAGTGTGTAAATGAATCGAGCTTAAACGAATAAAATTATGTTTATGTTCATTTGTTTATTTTTGAAAGTATTTAGCTTGATTTATGTTCGTTTAAAATTTTAATAACGTGTTCATTTATTTGACACTCATGAACATGTTCATTTAACGTTCGTGAGCATATTCACTCTATTTTCACACTTTTATTTACATGCCAAAAAATGTAAAATTATGTTATAATCATCCTTAATTTTCTTAAGGTTCATAGTTTGAACTCCAAAATTTATCTTATATTCAATTTAGTCCATATATTCATTGATATTTAGAATTTTAAAAAAGAGAGAGATAAAATAAAAGGGGGACCTATTAAATGGGCTTATAAAAGAGATAATAAACGATCTAATAAATAAGCATCTTCGTGAATATAAACAAATCGAACATACATGTTTATGTTCATTTATTAAATGAATATAAAAATTATTCATGCTCATTTATTTAGCTTAGTAAATGAATGTTATACGAACGGGTCACGAACAATTTGTTGAATGTTTTTATTCATTTACACCTCTAAAAAAGATAATATTTTCTCCCAAATTACTTAGTTTTCGTCCCTATTTACCCAATCCAAGCTTGGAGGTAAACTCATTATTATAAGTACTAATACTTGTTCTCTTTCACTTTCCAACTTTAGGTTCACTCCTCCCACAACAGCTAGAAATCAGTTTTTATTAGTAGAACATAAAAGGGAAAATGCAAAATTTGAAAGTTTAGGATTTCAAGAAGGAAAACCTAAGAATGAAGATGCTTAGAGTCTTTTTAATTTATCCAATTATCATAAATTATTTATCATCATTTACAAATGTTATACAAAATAACATTTTAAATATTAAGTTAAAATCTTGCAAATTAATCTGTCAAAAAGAGTCTAATAAATTAAATTGATTTTGTATTTTTGACACATTAAATGAATAATTAATAACATAAGAAAAAAAAGATACACGAATAATATGGATTATACATGAATGTTACTGGGAGTAGATAGCTTCTCTAAACTCCCCCGTCTAGATCCCTAAGAAAGGTCATTCATTGGCCAACCCAATGATGATTAAAAAAGAACCCTAAGAAACTTCATTAATGATTAACGATTTACATTTTCAGAATTAAGCACGAGCTTTAATTGACGTCCAGTGATTATGATACCTGGTTTTCACCCAAGATACCCGTGTTCAATTCCCCGCATCGACTCAAGTTATTGTTGACAATTTTTTCATTTTCCCATTGGATTTAAATTTCTAGCAAAATGTTTTTTTTTCTGGTTGCAGAGATCGTTTCGTTTTAAGTTCAGATGGTTTCGATCATTCTAATCTACAACACTCGGCCACAGAAAGATTTGAAGGTAACTTTTTCCCGTCACCTTCTAAACAAGTTTATGGCTAAAATTCCACTGCAGCCGGGGGTCTTTGTCACTCGTTAAATTGTCTTAGAATCACTAACAATGCTACTTTGGGGTTTATGAATTTGGCTGGAATCTAAGAATACTGGAACGAAGGTTACAAGTTATTAAAATGAGAATGGATAATCAAGTATAAGCTCCTTTGTTGTATTCCAAACTTGTATTTACCATATGCTATGTTTCATTCAACACACATTAGACTGTTTTCACTAATAAAGAGCGGTTGATTAAGCAATCTGCAATCATTACATGCTTAATGGTTATTTGATGACTGTTATAATCTTCCTTTAACATTTTCTGGAAATAGGCCCTCTGACTATTTCTTCCATCTCTTAATGCTTACAGTATTGGGCTGGTGAGTAGCTTCTTTGCCTTAAATTTGATTTAGCGAAGCATTTTGCAGATAACGGTTTTAACTATCGGCTTCGTTGTTATTCAAATGTCTTTGCATCACTTTATTACGGCACAACTTATGGCTTTAATCTTTCAAGTACAAGCACTTAGAATCACTTGGAACTACACTTCCCTGGCAATGTCAAATGAAAACTTGTGCACAATGATTCATATTCCAGATAATGGAAAGCTTGAGGCTCGAGGTTAACAGAGCAGCAAAAAAATCATTGACAATAGACCATATAAATTAACATGCGGATAAAATCAGCTACTGCCTATTACCGAATACATCATTGACCATTCATGGCTTCTTCCAAAAGACGATATCCATAAGCAAAAAAGAAAAGCATTTTGTTTAACCAGTGCCGCCCACCAAACTTAGCCCTCTAAAACGAGCCCTAATCCTAATACACTGCGACATTAAAAAGAAAACCCAGAGATTTAAACACCAGTGGAGCCAAATCCCCCAGCCCCTCTAGTGGTAGCATCCAAATCCTCAACTTCCAAAACATCGGGTGTCATGATCTTCTCAATAATCAACTGGGCAATTCTGTCACCCACTTTCACTTCAAAGTCAACATCCGAATAGTTGAACAAAATCACCCCAAGGGGTCCCCTGTAATCTGCATCGATTACTCCAGCTCCCACGTCGATGGAATGCTTCCAAGCCAAACCAGACCTTGGCGCTACACCCAAAAACAAATTCCCCAAATTTTAATTCAGCCAGCGAAACGAATCATATTGGGTTAATGAAAGATGCTATAGAATAAGAGATTTATACCAACGCGACCATAGGTTCCTTCAGGTACTGAAATGCTTAGATCAGTAGGAATCAACGCTTTTCCTCTAGCAGGCACTTTGGTATCCGTTGCACTATACCAATATATTTTTTTTAAATCCATCAAATTTGTTATAAATTCAGGGAAATTTCCATTAACGATACTGGGTTGAGAAATTACCTTGACAGATCGTAGCCTGCAGCAAGAGCAGAGCCTCTAGACGGCAAAACAGCTTTTTCAGAGAGTCTTTTTACTTTCAAGAGCGATACTGAACCTTGGATAACTTCTTGTACTCCGTTTTGGCTGAGTTTTGGTACTTTAGGGGACGACTCTTTGATTTCAGGGCTGTTGTTAATCAGATCTGCTTGGGCCATCGCGAGAGATCTTGAGAACGGACATAAAAGAAACGAATGATTCCAACAGACTGGTTTAAGGACTAACGATCTTGAGCCAGGGCGATTCTTGTTATATAGAAATAAACCCTGGATTTTTAGGTACCCATGAGATGATGGCGCCATGTGTTCCCGCCATTTCTATGCGCACCATTCAATATCCAACTAAACTCCCCTACCTCCGCTTAAATGCTCTCAGCCGGCAATGGCCTGTGGGCCATTCTCAAGCCCAAACGTCTCACTCTTTTCGTTTCTGGGTAAAATCTTAAAAGCTCCAATGACAAACCCCGTATCAAACGTTTGTAGGATAATAATTTAATAAGGTTGAATATTTTTCATTTTTTTATAAGCATTAAATTTAAATTAATTAAATTATTTATTGAATAACTGAAATTATTAAATGTTTTTATTTAATAAATATAAAAGCTAAAATTAATAATAAAGTATAACATCTAAATTTTAATTTATTATTTACATAAAATATATTCAAATAATTATTATCTGTATAAAACGAATTTAAATAATAAATATCTAAATATTAATATTCGTATATACTTTGAAGTGTTTTGAAATGCCACTGGACCATAGTGCGTTGGCATCCTTAGGCAAAAATAATTCTCAACAGTAACGCAGGTTCTATGAGTAAGCATTCGATCAACATCAATTAATTTCACAATCATCATTATTATTTCAATCTAACATTCATTCAGGTGAACCCTAAAATTATTTTACATACTAAAATATAAATATCAAACTATCATTTAATATATAATTTCACGTAAAATGAATCTAATACATAAATATATAAATCCGTATTACGCATTGACATTTCTATTAGATTGCCTCGCGATCTGGGAATTAGTTATCATATTGGATTTGTAACTCTTCTTGGATCATTTGCATAATTACATTTCTAGGAAACTATGTCTACTCGGATCTAGAGGTTATATTTTTGTGTGATTAATGCTTTCTAGGGACTCATTTTGGAGTTTAAAAAGTGGGTTTTCATCAATTTTTTAATAAATTAACTGTAAACTAATTTAATGAGATAATATATTAATTCTTACAAGTTGATTTAAAGAGCTAAAATATTAAATCTTTTAAAACTATGATTAAATGTTTCAATCTTAATGTTGTTTATGAATAAAATTATGTATGAAAAATTGATCCCGTAATAGTCTTTACAGAATTTGATTTGAATTAATAAAAAAAAAGTTTTGATAAATTCGTGTGGTGTTTTATCTCTTTTATGATTATAATTTAAATATTTTTTGTGGGTAAATTATAAATTTGGTCACTTTTATTTCATTTTCATCTAGTTTTGATGACTAGTTTTTTTATAAATATTTGGATCATTTACGTTATTGATCTATTATAATTTAATCATCAAATTATTAATTTTCGTTAGTATAATAACATGACATGTTAGTAATAAAGTTTATTTCTAATTTGACCCTCAAATTTTTATAACTTTATTTTCACTCTATTAAAAAAAATCTCTTTCAACCCCTCTCTCACGGAGGGGGGGGGGGGGTGGACTTGAGTTAACGTATAATAACATGACATGTTAGTAATAAAGTTTATTTCTAATTTGACCCTCAAATTTTTATAACTTTATTTTCACTCTGTTAAAAAAAATTCTCTTTCAACCCCTCTCTCTCGGGGGAGGTGGGGGGGGGGTGGACTGTTCTCCCAAACTGGCAAACGCCACTCCAAATCACTTGTGCCTCTCATACATTTTTTTTATTTAGTTTTCCCTTATAATTACGGGTAAACCACAGTAAAGCATAAAAAGAAAGCCTTTTGGACAACGATTTTGTCTCCACTAAAATTAGGACTGAGCAACGAAATTGAAAAAATCGAAAAAGTAATACGATTCGAATAAAATGGTTCAGTTTAATTCGGTTTAATATTATACGGTTCGGTTTTCGGGTTGATTTAAAATCTCAATTCTTTTGATTCGGTTCGGGTTTTCTATATGGAACTCATTTGTTCCATATTGAACCGAATAGATAACTTTTTTAAAAAAATTTATAGTTTCAAATGATTTTTTAACCATTCGATTTCGGTTTAAATTTTAAAAAAATCTTTTAATTTGATTCGGTTCATTTTTTAGTAAAAAACTGAACCGAACCGAATACACCCCTAACTAAAACTAATGAAGAAGTCTCAAAAGCCACTATAGTATAGGCTTTCACTGACGTCATCCATTTGGGAATTCCATTACGTTGCTCCTCTTAACCATGGTAATTTATTATTTTTGGTCACTCTATAATTATTTTATTGGAGTATTTGTCAGGGCTTTCAGTTTTCTAAGTATAAATGGTATTTGCGAGTATAGGTTGTCGAGGTCATTAGATCACCTGTATTATCATCTTTTGTTCTCTTTTATAGTCAATGGTATTTATCATTCGGTGAACTTGTGATTGAGATATGCACACCTTCATTGTCTTTTTCATTGATTAATCATTTGAATTAAAAAATGAAACTTAAAAAAATATATATCTCAATTTCTCTCTTAAATGTTTTAGGAGGGCCATGCAAAGAGTATATGATGACGCCATATGATGTAAATGCTTGACAGTCTCATCGATCAAATGATGTATTAGAGACAACATAGACGAAGATCGGAGGTGAAGATAACATCAATTATAGAGTTTAGATTAAAGAAGAGAAAAAAGAAGAAGAGAACTTTTCTTTTTTCAATATGGTCAAAAATAAACTTTAAAACATTAATAGGTCAGATTCAAAATAAATTATATTATTATCATACTAATCATCAAACTAATTTGAGTTACGGTTCAACAATCAAATGATAACAAATTGATAATATAAGTGATTAAAATATAATGATTTAAAAATCAATAATCAAAACTGATAAGAATCAACACAAAAGTGACCAATTTCGTAACTTACCTTTTTTTATTTATTAAATAATAATGGGGATGGATAATTGAACTTTTGAAAAGGTCGAGTTCCGATTTCTCAGCAAGCTCACGTTCCACTGATTTACTTTTTTAAAACGACTCGACAGTCTACCCCAAGTTCCACGGTCGTGACGTATGATGCACCCATCGAAATCCAAAACAGATGAAACAATTTCCCTCTGAATCTCCCACTCTTAACAACCTTCGCGTGCAACCCACCGTTAGACTCATTCAGAAACCGGATTTTCTCAAGCACGTAGATATTATAAAAATATCAGCATAAGAATCCGTCCAATACTAACTGTATTACAGTTGGACGACAAATTACCCTCTTCCTCACTAACTTAAGCGACGCTACCAAAAAGCGCAAGCAAATAAGAGGAAAACTGTGAACAAGGTTTTTGGTATTTCGACTTTCATTCATGGCTTATGCCCCTGCCTCCGCTTTCCGCCACCATCTCAGCGTCAACCCTTCCCCTTCGATCTCCAAAGGTATTTTACCTTCCATCTTCTCGGTATCTAAAACCCTAACTCAGACCGTTTGCCATTCCTTTTCCCGCCTTTTTCCCACTGGTTCCAGTTTTCTGACATTTAGTCATTGAAATGTTAAGAAGAACGGTGACAGATTTAAACTGGTCTCCAAATCAGCGCATTTTTTTTGTTGGCTTACGAAACTAAAAAAAAAGATAGCCTTTTTTAAAGTAAAAAATAATAATTTCAGTTTGAAAAGTATAATGTGAGCGCAATGTTTGTCCATTTAGTTAATTATTCTGAATTTAAGTTTAATTCGATTTGAAAAAGAAACTATTGGACATACTTCTTCGATTTCATTTCTTGCATAATTGTGGTACTCCAATTTCTACTTTTATGCAAAATTTTATCTGATTAATCATATAAAATTGTACAGAATTGAGACTATTGCTAGCGTACCAGCGTACCTGTTCTGCATTATCGTCGAACATGACACTAAGCATTATAGTTTCAAATGTTTTCCTTAAATATAAACCATATCTACAATTGATGCTTCCGATTGTATTATGCAGATGTTCAAGGATCTGACAACTGTATTCCACTTTCACCACAGTGGCTTCTGCCAAAGCCAGGTGACAGTAAGCCTGGAATGGGAACTATGGTATGAGTTATTGCTGCTGCTTTGGTTATATAATTCGGTTACTTTGATTCATGTTGTTCTTCTTCATTCCTAGGCTCGGATTTGTGAATGTTTTGTTCATTTCTCTATTAACACACTGTTATCATATCAAGAATTAGTTCATGGTATGATTAATAATCTTGCTATACCATAGGTGCTTCTTTTTACCTCCTTAATTTTCAATCATCTGTACAGGGAAGTCAGACCAATGTTATGAAGCCCTTGGGAAATGGCAAGGAGATAGATGATATGCCGAGTAGGAAGGATGATTTCGGGCCATCTTTACTTGATATGGAAACTGGGAAGTATCGCTGGCGTGATGAGGAACGAGAGACCCATTTATCTGTTCGCAAAGATAACTGGAGGGATGGAGATAAAAATCCCGGTGACACCCGCAAGATGAACCGTTGGGCAGAGAACTTGCCTTCAAGGCAATTTGGGGAAGCAGGCCGTGCACTCTCTGAGCGGTGGACTGATTCAGGTAACAACGTTTCAAGTTATGATCAACAGCGTGAAAGCAAATGGAACACACGGTGGGGGCCTGATGATAAGAAGGCTGAAAGCTTGGGTGACACGTGGACAGATTCTGGAAGAGTTGGTGATATGCTTCTTGAGAAAGGGTTGTCTCATCTTTCCATTAATGGGAAGGATGATAGGGAGGGGGATCATTATCGCCCATGGAGATCGAGCTCTTCCCAAAGCCGAGGAAGGGGAGAGCCTCTTCATCACCAAATACTATCTCCAAAAAATCAGGCACCAACATTTTCCAATGGCCCGGGAAGTGGAGCAACCTTTTCTGCTGGTCGTGGAAGGGGAAGTTCCGGTGGAAACACTGGGGCTAGTATACCATCTTATCATCGATCTCTAGGAACCTTATCTTTCAAGGGTGAAATTGACCGTGGAGAGCCCTTCCCTTTAAGATATAGTAGGATAAAATTACTTGACTTATATAGGAGGGCTGACATGAGAATTTTATCATAAACTCTTAGAAGGGCCAGTATCAATTCCTTCTCTTACACTGGATGAACCATTGGAACCTCTCTCTCTTTGTGCTCCTAATTCTGATGAAATGGTAATTTCCTTTTTATGTACTATGATGGTGAAGTTTGATTTAGAGTCTTCTGTTGTTTTAATTGCATTCTTCTAGGTTGTGCTGAAGGGAATTGACAAAGGGGACATAACAAGTAGTGGTGCTACTAAGATGCCTAAAGATGGGCTCGCAAGCCAGAACTCTATTGAGTTTGCTCATTTAAGACAAAACAAGACTGGTATCCAATCAGATCAAGATGTATTCGGCTGTTTTGTGTTGATTTTTAGGTAGCATTTAATTTCTGCTGGAATTTGTGTTCAGGAGGTGCAGAAGATATGTCAAATGCCATTGATTCTAAAGAGGAAAGATCTGACATTCCGAATAACAGTTATTCACATTATTCAGAGGGTTCATTGCATGAAAAGCATAGGGGATACCTTAACCTCAATACTATTATTAAGAGGCGGCCATCTAGAGTTTTCAAGGGTGAAGCAGAATCTAAGAAGCCTGCTCCGGAGGACCTTCTCCTTCACTACAAAGATCCTCAAGGAGAAATTCAAGGCCCTTTTTCAGGGGTTGACATCATAGGTTGGTTTGAGGCAGGGTTTTTTGGGATAGATTTGGAAGTCAGGCTTGCAAGTGCACCGAAGCACTCTTCTTTTTCCTTACTTGGTGATGTAATGCCTCACTTGCGAGCTAAAGCAAAACCACCTCCTGGATTTGATGTGTCAAAACATGGGGAACTCCCAGATTTGTCAAGCAGGCCAAAATTTAGTAGCCTTGGAAAAGTTCATGCAGGTGCAAATGAGATTGATATGAGTAGAAACGAACAAAGGTTGAAAACTGAAGCTGAAAGTAAGTTTTTGGAGTCTCTTATGTCTGGTGCCATGAGCAATCCATTCCAAGGTTGGGTTTTATGTGGAGATCATATATTAATTATAATATTGTATATCGCTTTTGATTGCTGAACTCTGAAGGTTGATTATCATAAGGTTTTAATCTATAAAGTTGTTCACAGTTTTATTTGCCTAACACGTCTCGTGTGTTTTTCCTTTTCAAGGTCTGCAAGGTTATCGTACAAATAATCTTAGTGGCTCTCCGTTATCTGGAATAGAAAATGGGAGTGATCTCTATCTCTTGGCAAAGAGAATGACACTTGAATGGCAGAAATCATTACCAGAAGATTCCCCTTATTGTCCAGGGAGAGATACTGCACCTGTAGTTTCAAAACCAGAGATCATCTCTGAATCACCAACACCTGATGCAAAGCTCCTCACATCATTGACTGTCCACACTCTTAAGCTGTATCATTCACAAGGTGCTGATTCAATTTCTGTTCCTGGGGTTAATAATAGTGTTGGGATTTGGCCAAATTTCCCCGCACAAGGTGCATTGGATCCTCTTCAAAATAAGATTGAGTTACAACATACTCGAAATTTTCCCACCCAAGCTCCCTTTGGGGTCGCTCCAAACCTGCCTTCCTTGACAAGTTTACTCGGTCAAAATATGAATAATCCTACTGGTACTTTAACACCTGAAAAGTTAACCTCCACTATATCTCAAGAATCCCTACTGCTAAATATGTTGCAGCAGCTACAACCCCAGATGCCAGTATCAACACAACATATGTTGCTTGAGAAGATCATGTCACTTATGCAGCAACAGAAACGGGAGGAACAACAACAGTTGTTACGGCAACAACAATTGCTTTCACAGGTTTTGCAAGAACATTGTCCCCAGCAGTGTTTGGGTGACCCCTCTTATGGACACATACAGACTACTACAATGCCAACAGTGAATGCATCTGTGGATACCACTCAACTGCAGCCATCATCACAAGATGTGCTTCAGATTGGTTCACAGGTACAACTTCCTGGCACCCAAGATGAACAAGCTAATAACTACATGATTCTGCCTCCACAAATTTCCAATGATATCAATTATGTTGTTAGTTCTGAATCCCCTCTTTTGCATCTACCTCACCAGATGTTCGGTCAGAGAAGATGGGGGACTAACAGCCCGGAGCTGGTTAATGACACCCAAAAGTCTTTGCCAGTGACTACAATTGTTGAAAGCTCGCTAGCGGACTTATCTTCCGGGGAGACTTCTTCTGACTGCCGCACTCTTACATTGGCTCAGTCACGGGACTACACTCAGAAGATTGATAGAATTTTACCAAGTGTCACCTCAGTGAATGATGTGTGTGGAAGCATAGAGCAACTTGGAATTTCTACTGCTAGAACCTATAAAATTGATTTGCCTGTTAATGAGGGTGTTCAACTTACTGCTAAAATTGTTGAACTGCCAGTTGAGAGAGAGAGAAGCAACAATCATCCTTCTGCGGTGAGAGAAAAGAATGTTGAAGCTTGTGAGGTAAGAAAAGCTTCAGAAAAGAAGTCTAGAAAACAAAAATCTAGTAAATCACAAGTTCTGATCAGGCTAAGGGAGTTGCCAATGATTCCTCTTTGGTGCAATTGAAGCCATCTGAAGAGCCTGTTGTGTGTGATGGTAAGACTGCTTCAGATAACCCTACTGGGTCATCTCCAGGAAATAGGGGAGAGAACAAGTCTCGAATAACCCCCATGGATTCTCACTCTGCTAAAAGCTCTTCTGCCGCTAATGTTGTAGTTGAGGTTAAAACTATAGAACCCATGAATGATTCCAGATTTTCTGGTTCTTTCCCAGCGCATAACACATCTAAACAACTTGTGGTACATGCTTGGAAACCTGCTCCTGGTTTCAAGGCAAAGTCTTTATTGGAAATCCAACTGGAAGAACAGATGAAGGCACAAACTGAAATGGCAGTATCAGAGGTTTCTTCTGCCAACTCTATGAATTTGTCAACTCCGTGGGCTGGGGTCGTGGTTAGTTTAGAACCCAAAGTTTCTAGAGAAAGTCAACAAGATGCAGGTATTGCTGAGACAGCTGTTGTGAAACCTGAAAACTCTGCAACTTCAAAGAGTAAAAAGAGCCCATTACATGATCTGTTGGCAGCAGAAGTTTTGGCAAAATCCAGAGAAAGAGGTATAGATGTTCCTACATCCACTGCCCATGTTACCATTACAACTGCGAAACCTATTGATGATGACAATATTGAGGCTAAAGAGACTAAAAATGGTCGGAAAAAGTCTTTCAATGCAAAGGGCATGGTGGCAAAAGCGACAGTTCCTCTTAATACTGTTGATATGCTTGTTAATGGAAGTCCTATTGACAAAGGCAAAATTTCTGACCCATCACAGCCGGAAAAGGAAGTACTGCCTCATTCAAGCCTTTCTTTGGGAGATTTTGTTCCATGGAGAGGGAAGCAGGTTAACTCTTTCCCTGCACCTGCTCCGGCTTGGGCTACTGATTCTATGAAACTTCCTAAATGCCCATCATTGAGGGACATCCAAAAGGAGCAGAAAAAGGATCCGTCTGTCCATTTTCCGATTCCTATCCCAACTCCTCAGAAGCCCCAACTAAGTCAGTGGACTCATGGTGGGGTTTCATCATGGTCCACTGCATCTCCACCATCAAAGGCTACATCTCCTGTCCTGATAAATTCTCATGTATCTTCTCAATCAAAATATAAAGGAGACGATGACCTATTCTGGGGTCCAATTGATCAGTCAAAGCAAGAAGCAAAGCAGTATGTTCTCTCCCCCTACTTTCTCCCTCCCTCGTGCAAATAAAATAAATGAAATGGCACACCTTTCTGCACTAAATGTTTAACGGATTGTCTTGCACATGCTGGAGTGAGTTGGAAAATTGCATCTTTGTTATCACCTGCATTCTAGCCTAGAAAGATAATACAATATGCTATCCTGTTCTGCGACACCTTGTTATTCAGTGTAGCTAAATTCAAGAGATATTTTGCCATAGTCATTATGGGAATTCATTTTGTCGTTATGTTATTTTTTATACTTGCTGACTTAAATATTTGTCAAATTCAGTAGGAATCACTAAATGCAAATATGAATTGTTTGTTGTAAACAGAGGTGATTTCCCTCTTGTAGCAAATGTGGGTGGCTGGGCTACAAAAAGCACTCCTGCCAAAGGAACTACAAAAAGCCGGCAGCAGTCGATGGGTGGGGGACCTTTTGAGCTTGTGTTTCAAAGTCATAATGTCGGAAAGCTGGCGAAGTTAGGTGCCGGAAATGTGAACTCTGGCAATACTGTCGTTTCTAATTTTCAGCAGGAAATTGCAGTCTCCCCAGATGCGTCTTCAAAGGAGGGAGGCAAGAAGAAAGGGAAGAAAGGAAAGAAGGTGAGCCCCGCTGTTTTGGGATTTAACGTTGTCAGTAAACGTATCATGATGGGTGAGATTCAGGTATTTGAGGACTGGGAATTTTGACTCAAGACAGGATCGTAACTTCTGATATTCACAGTTAATGATATTACTGGAATGTCGATGTAAATACATTTGGCTTTACTGTTTGTAAATGTTTCAGCCAGTACTTTTTTTAATCTCCTTTAGAGTAAGCAACAGCAGCAGCAATAACTGAATCTGCTCTAGCGATTTTGTGAAAGTAAATAAAGTTGCGGTAAAGTCCTTGGAGCAGTTTTTTTTAAATTCATATCAAAACTGGTATTTGGATTAATTCTTTCTACAGCCAGATCATGAATCAAGACTTTATTTCAGATAAGGATTCTATTGGACCGACAATAACCTGTTAATGTGGGCACCCTCAGTAGGTTCAAACTGAAGTAGAATCCCTGTCAAAGCATCCCTTAGCAAACTTCATCCGAAAGACTTGAAGCTAATTGCCATTTCATCCGATAGAATGAAAGTTGCATTGGCAACTGCGTCTGGAATTCCAGTTAAAAGGTAGTCCTAGTTGCAGCTATCTCCTTTCTGTGAGCAGTTTTTTCCCTACACTGATGCTCTGCACGTCAAAACAACATGATAAATATGAGACAACCTGTTTTCGTAGCATGGTACATTCAGTAATTCCCTGTTTAAAATCTTTCAACTCTAGTACGATTTTTATATTTTAAGTTCGGACTCAAACTTGAATTGGAATTAAGTGCCTTTTGTATTAAAAACAAGGATATTTATATAATTTAATAATATAAAATATTTAAAATATCTATTAATGAAAAACTCAATTAAGTTCGCAAGCATTTACAGTATTATGGTGCTCTCAAATTCAGTTCGACCAATAGCCTGAGTTACTCCAGCTCAACTTTGATTATTATCAAATCATATTTATTTATTTTAATTTAACTATCTACTTTCAAGGTTCCTTTGAGAACAAAAAGGTATGGACGATCTGATTGTCTGTTAGGAGATAAAAAAGCCCACAAAAAATGCAAAAGGGAAAAACCTAAATCCGAGTTCTAACCTTTGTTTCAACTGCTTTGTCGGCTAAAAAGATCAACAAAAAAATGGAAAAAGAAGGAGAAAATAACAAGAGAGTGACCTTCGATTAAGAAGAGGCCAAATCAAAATTGAAGGAATGCATAGATAATTTAGCAATCTCAGAAATAGCAGCATCTCGAACTCCAGGAACATCACTTGATAAATATTCATAAGCGGCCTCGAAAGCTTCAAGCCAAAACCTTGGCAATCGAACGCTGGCGCTTTGCGTATAAACATCCCACATCTTCCTCACCACCGTCTCTCTTTCCTCCAATTCCTGTTTTTAAACCAAAATTACTCAACCCAAATCCAAGAAAATCAAACAAATTATAAAAAATTGAGAGTTTGGCTACTTACAAGGAAGTCGAGATCGTCGTGGACAGAGAGTTCAAAGTCATCAGAGAATGTAGTAAGTTCATCGGAAGACCATTTGAGGGAAACAGAGCCAGTAAACATGGACCAGAAAGCAAGTAAGAGAATTACAGCCAAAACCCAGAATTTGTACCCACTTTTACCAAAGAAACCAGTTACGGAGCTATCTCTCTTCACAGTACTCGATGTTGCTTGTTGTTGCTGTGAAGTGATTGCATTTTGCAGTGTTCTGGGTGAATCTTGCTCCTCCATTTTCAGTTCTCAACCTCAGCTTTCGAATCTCCCTGTTCTGGCTAAAAGGGTAAAAGCAGTGAAGTAGCAGACAGAAGAAATAATTAGAACTATTAGGTGATTTAATTATGATCTCAGTCCCTGGAGTCCTCAACATTTAAATTTTAATTTATTACTCCTATTTTCTAAATTTTAACATATAATGCACATTGGAGAAGGCACGTTAAGTTTAAGATATACGTGTTTAATTTATTACTCTTATTTTCTAAATTTTTTATCTCAAAGCTTCATGTTTCACGCATCGACAAAACAACAATATTGGTTACTCATGTTTGTATCGAACTATCGATCCATATTTCAATGATGGACATATATGAAAAGAGTTGTAACATACGATGGAACAATCTTTGATTGAACTTGAACGCGTGTAATTCTCCAAATCGACACGGAAAGGGATGAGGGGAGCACCGACGATCTTAAGCAATGTTAAGAACTCGTTGTCGGAATTAGCGGGGATAAACGTTGAGCTCTCGAGAGATGATTGAGCTTTCATAAAATTGCGCATGTTTTGCCATCTTAAAATCTCATTGCTGCCCATCTTGGTGTACATTTCCTCGGGTATAGGCACTTCCAGGACGGTATCCAGGCTTTCTTCGTTATCAAGGTTAGGCCAAAATTTCATAATCATAATTGAAAATCAACTCTCCGAACGCTCCGATTTTTTTTTCTTTTTTACCTAGAATGAAACAGGTTAGCAGGTTTCAGAATTTTGGGAAGATTTTTATAACTATTATTTCTATTTAATTATGAGATTCACATGTATTAATATATATATATTAAGGTTCTTTGTTTACCATCTTTTTAGTATTTGTTAACTTTAATTTTAGTTTATTGTTGTTTTGAATTTAGCTAAAAATATACCAAAAAGAAAAAAATGGAATCTTCTAAACTGTAAAACGCGGATGAATGAAAATCCCACCGGTGGAATCTGAAAATTTAAGTATTAGCATATGTTTCAGAGTAAGTTTAACAGTCGGGGATATACGGATTCTAACCACTTACCTTTCATCAGAATCATTACCGTAAACATCAATGTTAAGGGACGAGGGAGGATATTCGTTCTCTTAAAAATTTAAAATTATAAGTAAGATAATTCATTTTGTATGTTATTCAAACAATTATTATATATTCAAAGTACTAAATTAGAAAATCACATTTTCAAACAATCATTAACACAATAAGTATTAATTTTAGGGTTAATATGTATGAATATAAACTTCTAACATAAATTATGGTTAATTATTTTAAAATTAGAGCAGGGTGAAATCCAAAATTTTCACAATAACGGGCTTATGGCCCATTAGTTCGTTCCCCCAGACAAAATAAATTTCATCATATGCAATGAAAGCCCAAGGATCCGTCCAGCTCCAGCCGGAAAAAAAAATATGCGGCAAAGAAAATAGAATATCTTGGATGTTAAATATTACAAAATCCGAAGAAAAAACACAAACCCTCGGCAGTTCCACCAAACTCTCCCAGTTCTGTTCCTTGTATCTTCCGTGGAAAAATGAAGGCGTCAATGAAAGGCAGATACACTAATGACAAGAGCATCGGGGCCGTTACCCTTTCCGTCAATGCCGGCGATGCCAAGCTCCGCGCCTCCATGACTGATGCCACTGTCTTCAAGGGTCCCAGCCTGAACGGTTTGGCTCTTGCCGTTGAGAAACCCGGCTTCTTCATCATCGACTATGACGTCCCCAAAAAGGCACGCATAACTGAAAAATACCAAAATTTCTTTAACTACGTCTTTAATTGATTAATCATTGACTTATTTTTTCTTACTTGAATTTTGTATATTTGGGATAGGATTTCCGGTTTCAGTTTATGAACTCAGTTAAGGTTGCGGAGAAACCGTTGAACCTGACTTATATTCACAGCAGAGGGGACAACCGGACCGTGGTGGATGGGTCACTCGCGTTCGATTCTGCTAACAAGCTGTCGGCTAATTACATGCTTGGTACGAGGAACTTTAAGCTCAAGTACAGTTACGTGCACGGAGGGGTTACGACTCTGGAGCCATGTTATGATTTTGGGAAGAATGCGTGGGATTTTGCGATTTCGAGGAGAGTGTATGACGATGTTTTTAAGGCAACGTATCTGACATTGAGCAAGGATTTGGCCTTGGAGTGGTCGAGAAATTCTAAGTTTAATGGGACTTTTAAGGTTACTGAAACTAACTAGATTGTTCTTTCTTAATATTTTCTTTGTTTTTTTTCATCGATTTTTTCGTGTTTCTGTTGCATGGTATAGTCTTAAATCTGCAAGTTGGATTCTGAATTTGAATTTCAATCTGATCTAACTAATTTATTTAGTTATGGAACTTAAAAAAAGTGACTCATGTGGTTGCGAAATCATAATTTATAATGACAGAGGCAAATTAAGGTTTCACAATAGCGACAGATTTTCAATCTCAAATGCTGAGAAGAGCTTGAAGCAAGCAAGACTTTGGATTGCTTGATTAATTTGCTTATATCCTTCTTGGATGTACACGCTATTTATATTTGTTGAAGGGAAGCTTTTATCGAATGACACTGGCATTTAGGTTGATGATATAAATACTGAACTTAGGTCATGTTTTTGAAGCATTACAGTGGTGGTTTATTGGGAGGCTACTGTTGCTTATGCAATCCTTATACTGAATAAAGTGAATAGTTTTTTTTCTTGGCCTAGGGAGTTTCTAGATGAATACACTGTGGTAACTGGTAAGCAGTGGATTTTACTGAAGAGAGGACCATTCATAGTCTTCTTGCATTGTCAGATAGCCTTGGTGGAAACAGATTTGATCCCTCTGTTGGTTGAGGAGAAGAAATCAGAGGAGTGATTTAGGGGATGGGTAATCCGTCTTGAAAGCTCTTATACATTGTGTTTTGGAAAAAAGTTGGAGCAGAACACCTATTATAAATCTAATGCTGAAACTTGAGAGTATTGTATACATGATACGTTGAGTTATGATGATTTTTTTTATATCTTAATACTATTTGTTGATATCATGACTTCTTGCTTAGTGATACAACTTGTCAGATATGATTTCTAACTATGTTCGCTTTTTTTCTTCCACAGATTTCAGCATCTGTCAACCTGGCTGAAGAAACCAAGATCCCAAAGATTATTGCAGAGAGTTCTTGGGATTTGGAAATGTGATGTTGTTCACCAATATTGTTTATTTGCTTGTTTGAATCATATACATTTGGGCAAACAGCTTAATATAAGCTCAAAACATACTTGCGGTGCTTTCACCAAACTTGTCATTTGATCAAATTGAATACGAGATCGCCATTCTTGCAAGGCCTTGGGATTTTCAAGACTTCAGTTTCCTCTTTTATGATGAGCTTATGCAGGTCATATCCTACAAATCCGAACGAGAGATATCACCATACCGGAACTTGACTTTTTATTTGGAGACTTTTTTATGTTTAAGGTTGAAGAAGAAAGCATGCAGGTAGTTGATTAGCATATTAAATGTTTAGCTTGCGTACAATACAAAAAACTCCCATTTCCAATTGTTTGAAGATTGTAAAACTGGTTTTGTTTATATATATTCAATGTGAAAGTGATGGAAAACGAAGCCGTGTGCCTGTTAACTCACCTAAATACTTATAATTCGATCTTATCTGATGTTATCATCCCTACTGCAAACACTGGGTTGCCATGGGTTTTTGCTGCCATTTCATTTTTCTGACATTAACAGTCGGTCAACAAGATTGCATCAGCCAAGTTTTGCAACTCACAAATGAGATTCATAACTCAACTAGGCTTATGTTTAAGAAGTAACATTGCTTTGAAGTTTGAATGTTAATATCTTTATCATTAGGTCGTAACTTTCTTCGCAAGGAAAAAGAAGCCAGTGCTTAACCTAGCAAGAAGGAACAGTAACCAAACGCCTCGTTTTTTAGTGGCCCGAAACCAACGAGCTGAACACATTTCAATTTTCAAGGAGGCCTAAAACTATATGTAATTAATATAGGGTCAAAGTCAAACTTAGTACAAAGGGGTTTTCTTGAAACCAACGTGTCGTGCTACAGTTTGGGTTTCATTTTTATTACAAGTGAGATAACCTGACTGAATCATTGTCTCTAGATATGTTTTTATCCGATGTGAAATTTCCCTTTTTTGTGCTTGGGGAAATACGAATTTCTTGCCCTAACTCGTATTAGAGCGTACAAACAACAACAATAATAATAATAAAATCTTATTTTCATATGTAATGGGATAAGGGGAGGTAGGGTAGTAGGTTGTCTCCTAACGTCAGATTAAGAGCAACTTTCGTGAAAGACTTCCAGCAATCAAAAAATTAAAAATAAAAATAAAATACAATATATATTTAAATAAATAAATAAATAAAATACGTAATTAGACAATCGCACGTCTATAATAAAAAGTAATCCCACAAATATACCACTGCGTAAAAATATATATGGTCACCATATCTCTAATCTCCCGACATTAGATTCATCGAATCTAACGTAGATTCCAGCAGAAATTCTCCGAACCCACATTCAATTAAGATCCCTAATTCAGACAGGGTTTGATTTGTGTAATGGCAAAACATTGAATCAACAAAGCCTTCAAGCTTCCCACCTTCAAAAATGACGACTCCCATCAAAGGCAGGTTTTTTCTCGTCTTTTTTCTTTTCATTTTCTCTTCTCCACCGCTTGCTATAGCTTTTGTAGACTCCAGTTCCGTCTCGATCCAAAACGAGCACGGGCACGATCAGATTCCTCTCCATGAAACTGAGCCTAAGAGTCCGCGTGATTTCATTCTCAACAGGTTTTGTTGCATAAACTCGAAGAACTAGTTAGAAACCTTAGTGAAATAGTTTCTAGATTAGAATCAAAATTGTCAGAACCTACAAAAGTTGATTACAGCTGTAGTGTTAAAACAAACGTTGAAGAAGCTGAAGTTAGAGATGGGGAAAGAGGGAGGGCTGTTTCTGTTACTAAGTACAGTCCCTTTTGGTCCGAGAGGTTTCAGTTCATGTCAGCTGTGAAATTAGATTCTGATGCTACTTGTATAAACGTTTTGCCGTTTCGTGATTACGAGGGACTTAGCAAGTATGTTGCTGTTGGAGATGAAAAAGGAAGGGTTTTTGTCTTTTTAAGGAATGGAGATGTTGCCGCCGAGTTTCACACCAAGTCCGAGTCTTCAATTATGGCAATGGTTTCATACATGTCTGTTTTTAAGAATGAGAGTGTTGTCGTTACAGGACATCATAACGGCTTGATATTGGTGCATAAGATTTATGAAGGATTAAATGGAGAAGAATTGGGTTCGCCTAGAATGGGGACTGTTAGTAAATTTGTTGCTGCAGAAGGCGGGGATGAAGGGTTGCCGATAACTATGTTGGAAGTTCATCATGTTGGGAGAATGAGGTATATTTTGTCTACAGATCTTAGTGGAAAAATCAGGGTTTTTAGAGAAGATGGGACACTTCATGGTTCGGCCATGTCAACAAGTAGGCCGCTTGTGTTCTTGAAGCAAAGGCTTTTATTCTTGACAGAAACCGGTGCTGGTTCATTGGATTTGCGGAGCATGAAAATTAAGGAATCAGATTGCGAAGGGTTGAATCATTCTCTTGTTCGGAATTATGTCTTCGATGCAGCAGAGCGATCTAAAGCTTATGGTTTTACGTCAGATGGTGATTTGATTCATGTTTTGCTGTTGGGCGATAGTATGAACTTCAAGTGCAGGGTTAGGTCCAAGAAAAAGTTGGAAATGAATGAGCCTCTCGCTTTTCTGGCTATTAAAGGATATTTACTTATCGTTGATGTAGAGAAGGTTTTTGTGTATAACGTTTCTACACCGCACTATGTTAGGGCTGGTGCACCACGGTTTCTTTTCTCTGCCGGCTTGGATGAGATCAGGTCGTTGTTTTTAACTCACCAAGCAATGGATACAAATAAAGAGAGAAGAAACACGATGTCCTTAATAGCGAGTGATCATGAAAAGCTCATTGTTCTTGGCCTTGGAGGTGATTATGTAGGAATGTATCGCTCTAACCTTCCGGTTACGAAAGCTGAATCTAATACGATGCTGTGGACCAACCCCGTGCTATTTTTCATACTTTTCCTATTTGGGGCGTGGCAGTTCTTTGCAAAGAAAAAAGAAGCACTCACATTATGGGGACCAGATAACCATTTTAGCTCTACATCAGCTACAGACGGAGCTTCACTAGGATCCAACACTGGAGACAGGTCCTTTACAGATTCTTCTTCAGGAGGCTCCGATATGGGGAACTTGAGAAGCAGCGGTCTTCGAAGTCGAAGGTATGCATCTCCTTCTCGATATCAAGGTGGAGCAGCTGGTTCTTTCAGGCCGAGTTCCGCAGATCCAGGCGCTAGACCTGCTTCCATCGAACCCAATTATAGAGCGGATCCAAGCTCTAGACCTGCGTCCATCGAACCCAATTATAGAGCGGATCCTACATCTCGACCTGCGTCCATTGAACCCAATTATAGAGCGGATCCAAGCTCTAGAACTGCATCCATTGAACCCAATTATAGAGCGGATCCAAGCTCTAGACCTGCGTCCATTGAACCTAATTATAGAGTGGATCCAAGTTCTAGACCTGCATCTATCAAACCCAATTATAGAGCTGCGCCAGAGCTGAAGTATAGGGGATCAATCCTGGAACCTACCGGCTTTCGAAAACGTAGAGAAAGTTTGTTTATGAACAGCCAAGTTGTGGATGACAACAATTAACAGTTAAAAACAGTTTCCATTAACTTCTATAACAAGGGGGTGCTTTTAAATAGTTCATTGGCCTTTCATAAGATATTATGAAGCCATTTGAGCATGCAATGTTGTATTTTTAATTTACATAAACAAAGAATAAATGCAGAAGCTTTTAGCATTAACCCTTGTTTCAAATATGGTTTGAAAAATACCTATTCTTGGTGGTGCTCCAACTCTTTACTTTCTTCAAATATGTGCCTGATGTTTGAAGCCTGTCCAGATATGGATTTGGAAGTAGGACTCCTCAAAAACTTAAAAAGAATATTAATACTCGAATTCAATTAAATAGGAGTCTTCTGAACCATTGAAGAAACTTATTTCATGTTTTTTGATCCTGCATCTACTACTGAAATGCCTAACGAGTAAGTCAAAATTTGCTTCCAGGAAGAGAGAACATAGAATAGAAAGGGTCTTTGAGAATTTGTCAAATTTCGTGCATGATGTTTTAATCTTAACATTATTAAGTTTTAAACAAGCATATTTAATAGTATATAATTTAAAGAAAACAAATATTTTTTTTCACTTTCAAATAAAAATAATTGGAACTTATGGTAATATTTTTACGTATAATATCATAATTTATTTTTTAATAATTTTGAAATGATGGTATAAATCAATTACATTCAACTCAAATTCCTATATACACATATTTAATTAACCTAATCAGTGCACTTAAATTTACGACTAATCAATGTTTTTGAAAAAAATTAAAGTAAAATTTAAATAGTATACACGTTGAAAGACTGCTATAATTATAAAATAAATATAGAAACATCAATTTTCGTGATTGATAAATAGATTAAAAATAAAAAAATGTTATATATTGAGAGCCGCAACATAGCTTTATGTTTTTCAAGTTTGCAAGTGCAACTAGAAGGAACAAACGCGCCGGCTACGACTCCTTTGTTTCGCCAACTGAACAATCTCGGGAGTCCCTATATTTGTTTCAATCTTTCCCTTTTCCCTTTTATGTTTCTGATTTTCAAATTCCCTCTGTTATTTTCAAAGGTTTTTTTGGAATCGTTTTATTTCTATTTTCAAACTGCTTCCGTAATCTGAACGAAGCTCGAGTGTAGGGGTTTTAGTTTTCTAATATTTGTTATTGATGGCTGATACGAGACGAAGTGACCACGTTTTCCCGTCGGAAGTGGGGATTCCTTCGGATTGAATCGGATCAAGACCCCGCGAGTTATTTTGAAGGAACAACCGAGTTCAAAACCAGGCCGGTTGAACGAGTCGAGGACTTCGAAGCCTTTTTTAAAGCTCAAACAGAAGTCAGTCGCTCATGCACAAAGCAAAACATCAGGTTTCTATAGTGAAGTTTTGAATTCCTTTTATTTATTTATTTTTATTATTGTTTTCTCAATTTAAGCTTACAGGTCTGTGCTAACTGCTAAGGCTCTGTTCGTTTCCTGAAAGAGGGAAAAGACATGGATGAAAAGAAAAACTAAGTGATAGTGGTATATATGAAACGTGTTAAAATCATTCTAGAGCTTAAGGATGATTAAGCATAAAATAACGAATATGAGTGTCATTTTGTTATCTTTTGTATCAATATGTATTGCCTCTTCATAGAAGTGTGTATTCAACTTGCTATTGCTAAAAAAAATCATAAAAAAGAAGATTTTCAACCATAGAAAATGAGTTCCTGCATGAAACCATTGAAAACAAGTTAAAGAGACTATAGTATTGTTGTTTGCTAGGGCTGTGTCATTTAAATGATGCCACATCAAAATAGTTATCCATGGATTTCATCAATTTTGCCCCGTTTCTTATGCACAGAAACTTTTTCGTCTATTAAAGCACTAATCTGATCAGGATTCTTGCAACTTCAATAATGCACCGTGCCATTAGCTCTTAGGCTTAATTTTCTTGTGAGTTAAAGACTTTTTCTAATCGAATTTTTTATGGAGAATACTTCTGCTAAAGTTATCTTAGGCTATGATCTATGTGAATGTACCCAAGCTTTCCCCCCCCCCTCGTTTTACCTAACATTATTGCTTCTATTTTAACAAGTTCATTATCTTTTCTTATCTTATTCTTGTATTGAGTCCCTGGTTTACCTTTCCTTATTTTCTAATGAAGAATTGATTGTTGGAAAGGAAAATTAATATTTATTTGTTGCTCTTTTTGGTTTTGTATCTCTTTCAGAACAGAAAGGGAAGAAGATAGCACAGTGGTTTTCATCTTATATTTCAAGGAATTCCACTCAAGGCTTCAGTAGTAATACACATATTGAGGTGACATTAAATTATACTTATTTTTTCTAACATTGTTTACGTAGTAGTTCCATTATATATTTGTGTTGCAATGAAACCATGATTGACAGGATGGTACGTCAGAAGTTAAGTCACGTGACAAAGAAGAACCTGTGAGAACTAAACCTGGAATAGAAAATAAGTTCAATGGAAAGCAATCTTCAGCAGAGAGTGCGGGCTACAGCATAATGTCAAAAGGTCTAAAGAGTTTTTCACATGAATTAGGACCTAAGGGTGGTATCCCATCTTCCCATCCTCGAGCTCACAGTTACAACGATTTAAAGGTACGTTGTTGATATTTTTAAAGAAATAACCTGGTTAATAACATGATTTTCTAATCCTCCATGAGATAAAATAAAATCTAAAGGAATTTGCAATTTATTTTCAAAATTATTAACATTCTTGACATTACATGAAGCATTCATGGTATTATTAACTACAATGTAGTTTTCTCTTTTCTTGAGAGGCTTCACCTATATTGCATGTTGAAGGAACAGCTTGATTCTAATATATGTTTCTTAAACTCATTAATCAGATTTTGGATAGTTTACCAGTTTGCTGCAGAAAAAATTCTATCACTTTATGTGGATTATTATTATTGCAATTCTGCATGAAAAATTAGTAGTACCATTAAACCTTAATGGAGAAGCTGGTGCTTATGTTTCTGATTCTTTGCCACAATTTCAGTTCTATTGAACTCTTTCATTTCTGATTAGTTAGCAAATTGTTTCTTTCCTTTCTCTTTTTTATTAATTGATCATCAGGAACTATTTGGTTCATTACATTCAAGATTTGATGCTGCTAAAGAGGTGGTAGACACAGAGCTGGCTACTTTTTCTGCAGATGTGATGGATGTTCTTCAGACCATAGACTCCTCATCTCTGGAGGGTCGCAAAACGGCAGAGGATCTTCTCTATCTTGCTCAACAATGTGTTCAAATGACCTCTTCCGAATTTCGTGTGAAATGTGAAACAATAGTTCAAGATTTGACAGAAAAAAGACAACAATGTCAAACAGTATTGGTGAAGTGGCTGTGCACACGTATGCTCTTCATTTTGACACGCTGTACAAGGGTTTTGCAGTTCCAGAAAGAGAAAGAACCGATTGATGAGAATTCTATTATCAAATTTAAGAAATGTTTAGAAAGCATTCCTGCTGTTGAAATGAGTTGGGCTCTCACTTCTGATATTGCTGATTCTTACTCAGCTAATGCTATGTATCAGGGGGTTGATGGTGAAAAAAAATTGCAGGGACAAAGTGAGGTGTCTCTTTTCCCCAAGCCAGCTGTACAGAAGGATATAACTTCAGGAAAAGATTCCTCTATTCCTAAGAAAATTTCAGCTACACAGGGATCTCAACCTGATTTTACTTCACACGAGCGACCATTTTGTCAAGCTGATGGCTATTTTGTAGGAGATTCAGTGAAAATTTTCTGTTGTAGTTCATTTCATGAGCACAACCATAGTTTTGATGGTTCACTTATGGAGCCTGAACAGGCACTAGATGGATTTGACTCAGCGATCTGTAGGATATGTGAGGAAGCTGTTCCTATTTCTCATTTAGAGTCTCATTCTTATATATGTGCATATGCAGATAAATGTGCACTGAATTGCATAGATGTAGATGAACGCCTTGTAAAGCTTGCAGAAATATTGGAACAGATTATAGAGTCACGGAATTTGAATTCCATTGGGAGCCCTGAGAATTCAAGGATGCAAAATTTGAGCTCTGCAGTGACATCTGAAGGTTATTCTCCCAAGATAAGTGAGTGGCGAAACAAGGGCGTTGAAGGAATGTTTGAGGACATACATGAGATGGACACTGCCAGTATTGAGGATTCTCATTTGGTCTCTATTGACTTTAAGGGTCATCTGGGCATGAGGCTTGGAAACTATGGAGCATCTTCCTCAACTGGGAGCATGACATCACTATCATCTAACAATACTCCAAGAGGAAGTCACTTCGATTCTTTCTGGTTGGAACGTAACAATCCGTCTGAGCTAGAAGATGTACAACAGGTCTGTTGATCTAGAGTATTTCGGATTTTTTACTTTGACACTGTCATCCCTTTCTACTTGGTGCAAAAAATATCCATAACGATTTGCCAAAATGATTAATGAAATCCTCATGAATCTTATAGAGCTAATATGTTTCTTGAGCTGTTCTGTCAATTAGAAACTCTCCACTTATATGTTCATCCAATTGGTGACCCAATTAAATGGATAAATATAATCTGCTCATATATTTGGACAATCTATATATGCATATGCATTAGTTGATGCATTTGTCTAAATATATACTTTCTTTCAATCATTTTTCTGATATTGTGCTTGCCATGACCTTCTATCTTGCATCTAATGTTGTATTGTCAAAGTGTGATGCTATGTATAGGTTGATCAGTCCTTTTTTTATATCTGGCAGATGGTTGACCTTTCAGATATAGCCCGTTGTGTAGCAGGCACAGACTTGTCCAAAGAAGGGTCTCATGAGTTCTTGCTTGCTTGCATGCAAGATTTGCAAGATATTTTACGGCATAGTAAGCTTAAAGCTCTTGTAATAGATACTTTTGGAGGCCAGATAGAGACCCTTCTGAGGTAGTACAGTGTTAAAGAATTATATTTGTGAGACCGAACACATATCTCAACTTATGAATCATTCATCTTGTTACTTAACTACTCATGCAGAGAAAAATATATACTTGCATGTGAAGCAGCAGATATAAAAAGTCCAACGAAGTGCTGTGAACAAAGAGAAAAAATTCTAGACTTCTCTCAGAGAATGCATCTCAAAGTAGTACAGTGTCAACTCCTTTAAATATGTCTCACAAAGAGAGAACGAAAATAGATGATTTTGAGATCATCAAACCCATTAGCAGAGGTGCCTTTGGCAAAGTCTTTCTTGCACGCAAAAGGACAACGGGCGACCTATTTGCAATAAAGGTAAAAAAACTAAAAGTTCCTTGATGTTTTTTCTTCCAACCGAAAACAAAGTCAACATTCAGTGCTTTCCTCTTTTGTTCAAGAATCTATAATGTCTATTATAATATGCATTTATATGAAAAGGAAAATGTTGAAGAATCTTGTTTCAGTTTCTAAAAACTGAAGTTGACAAATCAAGTGATTGCTTAATTGACTTCTAAGAATAAATTTGGAGCTTTGTGCAGCCAACACATCTCTTGAGTTAGTTTTTGGAAGTTGCACTCAACATTTTGCTTTCATCGCCAGTACATGTCTTTTAATTTCCTTGTAAAGCGTTAGATAGATGAGCTGTAATCTTGAGTTTTTTTCTTGGAAAAAGAAATGTCTGTTTTTCGTTTTTAACTCAATGCAATTTTGCTTCTTTTGCAGGTTCTCAAGAAATTGGATATGATACGTAAAAATGATATTGAGCGTATATTAGCTGAACGAAATATATACTAATAGCAGTTCGAAACCCTTTTGTGGTAATTGCCTATTCAAGCATGCTTTGAGCTCTTACATTGTTTACTCGATTTAAATAAAATGCATTTACCTCATTTTTAAGTCTATCTTGTTGCTCACAATTTCTTTTTCGTCTTGAACCTATTTATCCTTGTTATCACTTGACAAAGATTATAGTTAATGTTGTAACTACTTATAATTTCTTATTGTCCAAGTCTCTAAGAAAGTTGCTAGTTGAATAAAAGAAGTGAGCTTATAATTTCAGGTTCGATTTTTTTATTCATTCACCTGTAGAGATAACCTCTATTTGGTTATGGAGTATCTCAATGGTGGTGATCTATACTCTTTACTCAGAAAAGTTGGATGCCTTGACGAAGAAGTAGCTCGTACATATATTGCAGAGCTGGTTTGTACTAACTCATTCTGTATTATGGAAACCGATCTAATTATTGTATGAGCTTTTCTAAAGGTACATCCATATTTCAGGTTCTTGCTTTAGAGTATCTCCATTCCCTTGGAATTGTGCATCGTGACTTGAAACCAGACAACATATTGATTGCACACAATGGTCACATTAAGGTCTGGTGAATTGTTCTTCAATTTTCTTCTTTTAATGTATTAAGTGCATTATGCTGCGGGTTTAGAAGCATTAAATTCTAGTTTGACTTGCTCATTCTGCATCTATTCAATAACCTCATGTTATTGTACCGATAATGAGCTAATAATTGTTATGTTACCAGCTTACAGACTTTGGACTATCAAAAATTGGTCTCATAAACAACACAATTGATTTATCTGGTCCTGAAACAAATGGAACCACTTCATTAGATGCTTGTAATCTACATAAGCAACAATTGGAGGATAGAAGTCGACACTCAGCTGTTGGGACACCTGACTACCTGGCTCCTGAAATTCTTCTTGGCACTGAACATGGTTTGGATTCAAGCTGATGTAAGTTTTTCTCTAAGTCGTTAATAGAATTGACTATTGATGTTATTACAATGAAATTCATGCAGGTTATGCTGCAGACTGGTGGTCAGTAGGGATAATCTTGTTTGAGTTGATTACAGGAATTCCACCTTTCACTGCTGAACGCCCTGAGGTAATATCTTCTTCAACTATTCTCTTCTCACTTGTATCCTCATCTGAAGCAGTAGATAACTCTGATCAATCTGTTCAATTGTTATGTCCGTTTTGGCGACATGTTTTACTGCCAAGCCAAAAAAAAAATCTGATATTTAGATTAGTCTTGAAAAAGGAACACATACAAGAACCTTTATTTTTCAGTGAAGCGTTGGTTGAGGTTTTATTTTATAACTGCAAATAGCTGTGTCTGTTATCCTTAGTTCTTATCGAACTGGATGGTAACTCAGTTTATCAAAATAATCTCTTCAAAACATGTTTATAAGTGATGAAACTTTTCCATTAAACTTTAGTTGTTTGTATATTATTCATCTTGCAATTATTAATTGCCATAATATATGATCCCCGACTACCATGCATCTTTTAAGCATTTTTGTGTTCCTTGAATTTGTTCTTTAAAAAGTGATAATGGATTCCCTTTTCATCTCTCGAACTCACTCCTTATCAGATTCCTTATTATCTAACTCTGCCCAAAAGATGCCAGAGACTAGGAACAGCTTTGTCTCATGCTTTTCCCGTTTTTGTCATGGCTTTGCAGATAATTTTTGACAACATTCTGAACAGAAAAATTCCATGGCCATCTGTTCCTAGTGAGATGTCCTATGAGGCTCAAGATCTAATTAAAAGGTTTTTTGGTTTTGAGTCTTGAGATATGATTTTGCTTGTACTTTATCGACTTATTCATGTTAAGGGAAAAGTTAATTCAAAACAACTTATTCATTATTAATTCATTTTCTTGCAGGTTTCTTATACAAGACCCCAATCAGCGGTTAGGAGCAAATGGAGCAACTGAGGTTGTACTTCACTTTCTAACTTCTTTATTTCATGGAAAAGCAAAATGTACCTTCTGTTCACTGCTAAAACTTGAAAAAGAGTATTATGTTACATTAATATCATTCTTTTTAACTAAGTGGGACTATCTTATAGGTTAAATTGCATGCATTTTTCGATGGAGTTAACTGGGATAATCTTGCATTGCAAAAGGTATGCATCCACATAAGCCATCCTTCTCCTGCCTCAAGCAGAATGTCTGACGGTTATGTTTTCTGCTAATCCAATATTTTCTATTTGAAGATGACTTTCTAGTACTCATTAGTATAAGTTAGGGTTTTTATCGTTATTCTTTGGGATTTATAACCATTGCCCATTGATATCTTTGTATATGCTTAAGCACGTCTAGTATTGATATAGTGATTTCTTCTATTTTCTGCTTAAGTTGTAAAAGTTCTAGCCTTTTATAAATGTTTTCTTACTTTTTTCTGTTTTATGCATGTATATAAGAGCAACAGTATTCAAGTCTTTTGTAGAAGAAAAGGGGGCGTGATTAGGAGAACGGTAGAAAATGTTGATTTGTCTTTGATGGAAATCCAATATTAACATGTTAGCATTATCTTTTTGCAGGCTGCCTTTGTACCACACCCTGACAGTGCAGATGACACAAGCTATTTTACATCACGTTTTAGTCGAATTTCGAGTGGAATCCCAGATGAGAATGAATGTAATACTGATAATGGGACTTGTGACTCGGGATCAGATTCTGGACCCGAGGTAATTAACTAACTCATATACCGCAGTATCTGTCAGTCAATCCCACTGAAAGGTAATATTTTTGACATAACCCTAGAGGGATGGACATGGGAATGCATGCTCAGATTTGGTTTTCATCTAGAATTATTGTTTATCATTATTATTATTATTAATCTGGGGTAAGTACAAAGCGGTATTTGTTCAAAGATAACTCTTAATCATTTGACATTGAATGCTCACACCCTTGGCATTTATGGTGCTTGAACCTGGGACTTCAAGGAATAACAACAATTACTTTACCACCGAGGTCGCTTGGTTCGTGCTAGAATTATTGTTTTAAATGATGTCATTAAGGGACCTTTTACGTATAGAATTTGATCTTAATAAAGCTCAATGTTTGGAATTTGACCTTTGTAGTCGAACCCAGTTAGTGGTTAGGGCTCTGTGGTTTTATAATGCTTGGTTTTGCATCTTAATGTTTTTTTTACAGAAGTATCTTAACGTTAACAGTATAGTAATATGGTTTCATTTTTTGTACACCATACACTGGCAGTGTGTGTGTGTGTGTGTGTATTTGGATGGAATTCGCTCTCTTATTATGCGGCAATACTCACCCGTTTTCAATTTGCACTGTTCATCTTATTATGGAGCAATTCTGTCATGATCATCTCTTGTTTCCTCTGATTCAGATGGATGAATTTGGTGACTTGGCGGAGTTTGATCCCTCTCCTCTTAATCTCTCGTTAATAAATTTCTCTTTTAAGGTACGACTCTTGATCTTCTTGAAACATACAGAGGTATACGCATTTGTATATTTGTAGTTTTCAAATTTAATATTTTTATTGCAGAACTTGTCACAACTTGCATCAATAAATCACGATGTACTCGTACAATCTGGGAAGGATTCAGCCAAGTGCTCCCCATCCAGAAGTTTAGGGCCATAATCTCAATTCATGGTTGATTCAGGTACCAAAGGTATCTTTCATAAATCCATGTCTTTAAAGGTTTTTTCTTCTTCTTTAATCAAAATGATGAATGAAAGAAAGAAGGTTCAAAAGATTGTAATTAAGTAGGAGTTCCATAGGAAGCTTTTAGAGTAGGTAAAATTAAACGAGGACAAAATTTACATAAAGATGAAGAGAATCACCTTACCATCATTTCTACGAGCAGTGGTTTCAATTTGTTGATAAATCTGGCGATTCCATTAGCACGTTCCATATGCCTATAATTAGCGTGATTCATAGGCATTACCTGTTGATTCCGTTGTTGTAGCTCTTCATTCCATTGTTAAAAGGGTTGGGAATAGAGCAAAGAATCCAGTAGCTTTTTGCGTGGCTCTGGTCACAACACAATCCTGTTAATCCACTTGTACACAGATCAACTGCCATTGTATCCACCGTTTTACCAGCCATCCCAATCCTTAGCTACACGGACAATTCAGCATTCGTATTGATGCCTGGGATCTGGGGTTTATTGTTGAGAAAGCCGTGACCACCGTCGACCAATGACCGATCTGGGGTTGATTGTTGAGAAGCTGCGCCCACCATCGACTAATGACAGTGCTGTCTTACAAGAGGTGACGGATAGTTTCCTGGTTCGCTCAAGCCAAGAGGGCTGCAGTCACTTACCATGATACCGCCTGTGGAGGCTTTCCATATAGATTATTTTCACCATGAGTATCCATAGTGCGATCTGCGCTGAAACCAAAGTAAATGATAATTATGAATATTGTATTTTTAAATGATAATTAAATTTAGATACAAACGAATACATAATAATAATGGAAGATAGTCAACTCATTAAATAATACTTGCAAGTGGTTGGAAACGTTACCTATCGCAATGGTTCCAAATAATTAATTTGTCTTGCCCAAGTGATGGATCTCATAGATTGTGGGTATAAGGTCACTTCAAAATTAAAGTGAAAAGCTTTCCCCACTAGGGATTCATTTCTTATTCCAAATGAAAAAAAGTTCCCAAACATTTGTCAATGCCAATCGTGAGAGAGCAATATGGAAAAAAAAGATGAGATTCGCAAATATTTGTTGCACCTAATTGAAATGATAACCTTTGGAGTTCAGTAAAAGCCAATCATTCCTCACACGACAGAGACGCGTCATTTTCACACCCGTCGTTAGGTACTCCTCAACTTAAACCAATAAATTATAACATCCAAATTAAAAGATTAATTTATATATATATATATATATTACTCCGTAAAAGTACTGTAGAGGTCCTTGAACAACAAAGCAGGGCTTGTTTGGGTTTGGGCATGAGGGGTAGCTGTTCAGGTCTAGAACTTTTTTAATATATTATATTTGTAAAAAATAATTTTATATCAGTTAAAAGGTGCAATTATCTTTAATATTTGTTATTAAAGATTTAATTTTTCTCTAATATTTATTATTGCGAGTTTAATTTTTTTCAGTATTTATTATTAGGATTTACTCTTATAATTAATTTTTTCTAATATTTGTATAAGTGTTTAATTTTTTGTCAATATTTTTTCTAACGTTTGTTATTGTGGGCCTAATGTTTTCAATACTTGTTATTAGGGGCTTAATTTTTTTCAATGTTTGTTATTAGGGGCATATTTTTAAAATACATTTTCTTTTCTAATATTTATTTGTTATTATGAGTCTAATTTTTCCAGTACTTTTTATAAGAGGTCTAGTTTTTTAAATATTCGTTATTATGAGCATACTCTTAAAATTTATTTTTTTAATATTTGTTATTAGGGATCTATTTTTTCAATACTTGTTATTATGGAACTATCCTTAAAATTTATTTTTTTAATATTTGTTATTAAGAACAATTACTTAAAAACGGTCTATAACCACAACAACGACCGTTATATAGAGGTGACGACATTGTCCGAAATCGTGATATCTACAACTGTTATTTCCACAATAGCATATGTTATTGAAAATTCACAACCACGATACTTGCAGTGACAACAATATTATCAATTATGTTCATAAGAACAATAAACACAACGCAGTTGAAAATACAAATATAAACTGTAATTTTAATCTTTAACTAGAAGTTTTATATTTTAATTTGTCCGAAATACACCAAAATCTCATAACAGACTTGTTACACAGATAAGTACATTTTGGATGAATAAAATTACTTGCAAAGTTGGGATAATAGTGTTGTAGAGTGACTGGCAAGGCCATATCTAGCCATTAGTACATAAATACATTTGGTCCTAAACCTTTTGCTGCTATACATTTTGTAGGGTGGTGGCAACTGGTCAGCACGGAAAAATATATTGACTCAGCCACTAACCCCAAGCTAATAATATCCTGAAATCCGACCCACACCTTATATATATAAGTAGGGATAGATCGAGAGATATTGGAAAGTAATTGTATCTTTTAGAAATTTCAAATTTTTATATAAATTTAGCTCTTGTTATTGAATGTACGTATATATGCAAAAACTTTTCCTAAAGTTGATGGAAAAAAAGGAGGTGAATGTGCTTGTCTGTCTGGATATTCAAGGTGGACCTTTTCTTACTTATTGCCATTGGAAACAGAAAGAAGCAAAAAGTTAATCAATTTGGTGATGATTAGTACTCCAGGGCCTGTGCTTCAATTTCAATACCTTTCTTTTCTCCTTTTTGACAATTGCTCATCACCTTACATTTTGTATACATATTGAGAAAAGAATAATGAAAATGAAAACTTAATAGTTGAAGATGAACATAATCATGAAAAACTCCAAAAGCTTGGGTTTTCTTGGACCTGAAACCTGTTAAAACTAGATTGCTTCATAATTTAACTTGTCGGATACCATGTTTGTTTTAGAACCAAAAGCTTTTTCGTTTACCTATCTACTCCCAACTTAATTCCAGAATATTCCCCTTATATGCAATATTTACCTACACCCTGCAATGGCAGACAAAGGAGGGAGGAACACAAAAAATGTATTGTGCTAAAAGATATGACATGTTTAGGAAAGTTTAATCTTTAATTAAAACATATTTATAGCTTGAGTTTGTTTAAGGTAAAAAAGAAGTAATTAAGTAGTGAAGATATGTTGGTTTAATTGAATATTTGTTTATACGATGATCGAGGATGTTGGATGTCAAACATAATTTTTGATTCAATAATGTTGACAAGATTAAGGTGACAAAGACTAGATGTTTCTTGATTAATGAAGCAAGATCTCACTTAAGAAGTAAGGATGCAAAGTAAACATGTGGCAAAAAGAGAAGCAACTTTGAAAGCTAGGCGAGCAGCAAAACATTTGGAAATTGGAAGCTAATCAACGTGTGGAGGCAGTAGCAAATTCCTTTACGGTAAGCAAAGGGTCTGGCGGCAATTGATGAAGTAAATTAGTCGGTTTAGGTATGCTATAAATATAGCTTATGAGATTAGCAATGTAATGATATACGAGTGAAAAAAATTTTGATAGGTTGTGAAGCTTAGCAAAACTTTTTATAGGAGTTGTGTTTGTAAATTAGCCATAGTTAGTGTTTGTATCGTATTTTGATTCGTATTAATATTATCATGTGAGTTATAAATTATTGAATCCCTACTACGCTTTCAACAAGTGGTATCTAGAGCTTGGTTTGAGTTTAACGTGGTAGAAACTATGATCAATATGATTTAACCACAAATCCCAAGATTGACAAAGGCGAACTATGACAATTAGAGCATTCAAATGAAGGTGTTACTTGGTTTCCAAGATTGTTGGGATATTGTCGAAGAAGATTACGTTGAGCCCGAAAATGAACAACAAAAATAGTCCTGTTAAATGAAGAGAAAAGAATAGTGAAGGAATCCCAAAAAAAGATAAAAGAGCATTGTTCTTTATTTTTCAATGAGTAAATGAATCTATCTTTAAACAAATTTCTGATGAAAAGACCGCAAAAAAGGTGGGAGATTTTGCAAAAATATCATCAAGGTACAGAAAAGATGAAAAAGGTACGATTACAATCTCTTAGAGTTATGTTTGAAATATTAAAAATGAAAAATACAGAAAATATCAATGATTATGTCAATCGCGTGAAAATGGTACTAAATGAAATGAAAATGAATTGTGAATCACTCGATGAGTCAGAATGATGGAAAAGATTATGCGATCTTTGACATGCAAATTCGATTACGCGGTCGTGGCAATCAAAGAATCGAAAGATTTATCCCAAATATTGATCGATGAGCTTGTAGGTTCACTTCAAGCCCATGAGCAGAAGATGGAACAAAATGAAGATTCTGAAAATTTGGAGCAAGCTTTGCAAAGCAAGATGAATGTCAATGAAGGTGAAGCCAGTAGAAGCTACACACGAGGTCGAGGAAATCATGGTGATTATCATGGAAGATACAGAAGAGGACGAGGAGCACGAGGACGTAATGGTCGATCATATGACACCACTCAAACAAGTGAAAATTATAAAACATCAGGTCGTGGACGAGGATTTATCTAAGTTCGAGGCTGAGGTAGATATCAACAAAGAAATAAATCACAAGTATAATGTTATAATTACAAAAAATATGGTCACTATAGTTATGAGTGTAGATCAGCTCCTAAACAAGAAGAAATAAATAACATAGCAGTTGAAGAAGAAAAAATTAAAAAAATCTCATGTGTTCCTTACTTATAAAGGAAATGAAGAATTCAAGAAAAATATTTGATATATTGATAATTATTCCAGCAACTATATGTGTGGCCGAAAGGAGTTGTTCGTGAAATTAGACGAAATAATCCATAGACGAGTAACCTTTAGTGACGACTCACACGCAGAAGTCAAAGGCAAAGGAGAAGTCATGATTACTCAGAAAATGGTGAAAAGACATACATCTCAGATGTGTATTATGTATCGGCTTTGAAAAGCAATATCATTAACCTTGGACAGCTTCTTGAAAAAATATACGAAGTGGAGATGAAGAAACGTTCTCTTGCTATCAAAAATAAAGAAGGATAATTAATTGTCAAAGTCGATATGACTCAAAATGATCTCTTTACAATTGATATTGAGTGAGGAGAAATAAGGTGCATGAAGACTGCGATAAAAATGATTCATGGTTATGACATCTACGTTATGGACATCTTGGATTTTTCAGGTCTGAAGCTCTTATCGAAGGTGAATATGGTGAAAAGACTACCAAAGATTAACCCTCTAAATCAATTATGTGAGGCTTGCATTAAAGGAAAGCAACACTGACAAAGCTTTGTAGATCCTAGCGTGCCAGAAAGCTATTAGAGATAGTACACACAATAATAGTCAGTTCTTTTGACATACCATCACTTGAAGGGAACAGGTACAACCTAACTTTTATTGATGATTTTAGCAGAAAATGTTCGATTTATATCTTGAAAAAAAAAAGTCAGAAGCGTTGGAAAATTGAAAGAATTTAAAAAGCTATGATAGAAAAACAAAGTGTTCAATATTTAAAGATACTTAGATCTGAAAGAGGATGTAAGTATACATCAAATTTATTTGAGAACTTCTGTAAAGAGCATGGCAGCATCCATCAACTAATAGTCAGATACACACCACAATAAAATGGAGTTGCTGAAAGGAGGACCGCACAATCCTGAACATGACAAGAAGCATGATAAAAGGTAAGCATCTACCAAGAAACTTTTGGGCCGAAGCAGTATGATGTGCAGTTTACCTGCTAAACCGATATCCAACAAAAGTGTGAAGTATATGACGCCAAACGAAGCATAGAATGTTTAGAAACCAGGATTGAATATCTCAAGATTTTTGGGTGCAAAGTATACACGCACGTTCCTGAACAGACTAGAAAAAAAATCTTGACGACGGAGGAGAAAAATGTATTTTCATTGGTTATGATGAAAGAAACAAAGCCTACAAGTTATATAATCCTCTTATCAAAAAGATAATAATTTCAAGAGATGTCGAGTTTGATGAAGCAGAATATTGGGGATGGAGTAAAGAATAAAAGAAAGTTGAAGGATTATTTTTTAATGAAGATGATGATGATTTTATCAATCAAGATGAACAAAATGATGATCAAGGTCCTAAGAAAAATGTATCATTGTCATCAAGCAACACCAGCCGTGGTAGCAATATAATAGAAAATCTTAAAGCACCATCCACTGAAGTTTGAAGATCTACGAGGGAGAGAAGAATACCATAAAGGTACAATGATTATGAATTGCAAAATGTTTAACTCTTCTGCTTACTTGTAAACAGTTATCCAATAACATATGAAGAAGCAGTTTAAGACAATAAATGGAAGAATACGATGGATGAAGAAATTGCATCAATAGAAAAAAATGATATGTAGGAGCTAACAACCCGATCAGAAGATCACAACCAAATTGGAGTCAAATGGGTTTATAAGACTAAGATCAACGAAGAATGAGAGGTCGAGAAACACAAAGCAAGACTAGTTGCCAAAGGATACAAATAGAGACAAGGGATAGACTATGATGAAGTATTTGCTCTAGTAGCAAGAATCGAGACTATTAGACTTCTCACAATAGTTGCAGCACAAAACAAATGGAAGATTTATCAAATGGATGTGAAGTCAGCATTTCTTAATGGCTACCTAGAAGAAGAAGTTTATATCGAGCAACAACCTAGATACATTGAAAAGGATATGAAAATAAAGTTTATTGATTGAAGAAAGCTTTGTACGGATTAAAGCAAGCTCCAAGAGCGTGGAACACGAGAATAAATGAATACTTCCAGAGAAATAGGTACACGAAGAGTTCATACGAGCATGCCTTATACATGGAGAAAAATGAAGACGGTGATATCATGATCATGTGTTTATTTATGGACGACATAATTTTCACAGGGAATAATCCAAGTATGTTTAATGATTTCAAGAAAATTGTGACTAAAGAATTCTAAATGACATATATTGGTGAAATGTCATACTTTCTTGGAGCCAAAATGAAGCAAATTCAATATGGAATATTTATATCACAAAAGAAGTACGCAGAGGAAAATTTAAGAAGATTCAATATGGAAGAATACAAGCCGGTAACCACTCCAGCATAACCAGACATAAAATTAAGTGTGATTTCAACAAGAGAGCCAATGAATCTGGTGTTGTTCAAAAGCATCGTAGGAAGTCTAAAGTATCTGACTATCACACGACTAGACATAACATACGTTATGGGATTGATAAGTAGATTTATAGAGAACCCGAAACAAGGTCATTGGATTGTGGCCAAGAGAATTTTGAGATAGGTCAAAGGTACGATAAATCATGGTTTATTCTACACGCATTCAGAAATTTGAAGCTAGTTGATTATTCTGATATTGATTACGGAGGAGACTTAGATGATCGAAAAAACATTTCTGGATATCTATTTCACTTTGGTTTCGTAGCATTTTCATAGTCGTCAAAGAAACAACAAACGGTAGCTCTTTTAACATGTGAAGCAGAATATATAGCCGCGGCAGCTTGCATTTGCCAAGCAATGTGGTTAAAAAATGTTTTGAACAAGCTAAACTTGACACAAGAAGACCGGCTACAATTTATGTCGACAACAAGTCTATAATATGTCTTGCCAAGAATCTTGTCTTCCATAGTCAAAGCAAGCATATTGATACAAAGTATCACTTTACAAGAGAGTAGATGAAGAACAAAATTGTGTAACTAACTTACTGCAGAATTGAAGATCAACAAACAGATATTTTTACGAAGCCATTGAAAGGAGTCGTATTCTATAAACTTAAAGAAAAGTTTAACATGAAAAATCAAGTTTGAGGGGGGAAGGGTAGTCAAACGTGATTTTTGACTCAATATTGTTGGCAAGATTAAGGTGGTAAATACTAGATGTTGGTTGATTAATGAAGCAAAATCTTATTTAAGAAATAAAGATGCAAAATAAACACGTGGCAAAAAGAGAAGCAACTTTTGAAAGCTATGTGAGCAGCAAAACACTTGGAAATTGGAAGCTAATCAACGTATGGAGGCAGCAACAAATTCCTTTACGGCAAGCAAAGGGTATGGCGGCAAATGATATACGAGCGAAAAAAAATTGAGAGATAGGTTGTGAAACTTAGCAAGTTTTTGATAGAGAGGTTGTATTTATAAATTAGCCTCAATTAATATTTGTATTTTAGTTGTATTAATATTATCGTGAAAGATATAAATTATTGAGTGTTCACCCACATTTCTAACAACGGATAGCTTCCTTGTTAATTATCATTAAATATTAAAATAAATTAATTACTTTTTAAATTTTAAATAATGATAGATGACTAGGTGTGAAAGATTATGCTCTTTAAATATATTTTTTTTTGGATTTTAATCAAATTTAATATATTTTTTATTAATATAAATATAAAATAATATATATTTAAAAATAACTTCTAATCATTTTACATTAAACCTTCACATCACTCACATTCATAGTTTTAAATTATGGAGAAGCAAAGCTATACAATTAGTTAAAGTTAAAGAAAAGGCAAGAGAATAAAAAGAAAAGAAATCCTATCCATAAATGCAGAGCAAAGCATGGGTCCACCTTCGAAACACTTGATTGGCTCAACTCTTACGAAATCCCTCTCTTAATTTTGGTAGTCTATCCATACTATAAAGCATATAATATGATATTTGCCAAAGTACGTAAACGAAGTGTGCGTTTACTAATTCTAACCCATTCAATCTTTGACTTACACTTGACTCATTTTTTACGTATTTTTTTCCTCAAAACAGAAGCAAATAATTAATCAATGAGAATTTGATTATGTAGATAAAAATTAAGGTCCCGATTTATTAGATATAAATAGATGTACGAATTAAATTATTTTAGTGATTAAAATTATAATTGTTATCTTTAGAGGTATTAGATTTGAGCATCAATAACTATAAGGGTGTGTTTGGTTCACGGAATGTAAGATTACCAGTAGGAATAAAAAATTACCAGTGTGAATAAAAGATTACCAGGGAATAGGATTACTGGGAATGTTGTATTTTGTGTTTTTGTTGGTTTAGCAGGAATGTAAGATTATCATATTTAGTTAAAAGAATAAAAGATTATTGAAATGTATATTTGACCAAATTGTCCTTATTATATATTTGTATAATATTACAAATTGTAAAATATTTATATATTTTTTAAAAACTTAATTTTGGTGGGTAAGTTTCTCAGTAAAAATTTTCTGCATACACAAGAACTCTAACTCAAGATCCGCTTAAGCGATATCAAGTTATTTACCACTTGAACCAACACGATTAATAATATTTAAGATGTGTTTTAAGTACTAAGATCTTATCTTTTAGAAATAATTGGTCAATAACTCCTTTGTCATAGAAGAAAGCTCCCTAAAATAAGATTAACTTGTCAATCAAGTAATTGTCGTACAATAATTTTAATTTTTCATACAAACTCTTTTGGAGAACAAATTTTTTTTAATCATTATTTATTTTCAGACACATTTTCATTAAAACATATATATATTTATTTGATTAAATGAAGAGTCGACTCAAATAAAATATATATATACAATAAATCAACCCATCTTCAGTTTACAAACTAATAAAATTCCATAAAAAAATTCGTTTTATCCTCAAATCATGTCATTTAATATAAAATAACCATTTAAAAGTCACAATTCAGTTTGAACGAAATCAATTATTGATATTGTTGAAGCCTAGTACGTCCATCTAAATAAAAAATGGGAGCATGTGAGATGGTCGTTCGTATAAAATTTTTAAATTATTATATATTTCATATTTTTATATTAATAATCTTTTTTATTCTCCTAAAATTTTAAAAATTTATTTCTCTTGAAATTTTAAAAATCAATCCCTAAGTTTATGATCTGAACAATAACTTTTCCAACTCAACTTTTTTTCTCACTAATTTCCTTCAACGTCGTTAAAGCAAATAACCTCCCATATTTGCAACAATAGCTGCGTCTTCTTTTATTTACAACAGTTCCGTACAGTCTCCTCTAGTAAGTATCTGTCAAAAGATGGAATAAAGCATACAAAACTCGACTTAAAGCCCATGGAAATGGAAATTGCACACACATACCAATGACGATAAGAACCCGAACCAACCCCAGAAAGCTGTATTGCTCTTTCTTCCTCTTATATCCATGCTTTGCTATTTGAACACACACAAAAAAAACATTATGGAGTATTTACCAGAATTATGGACAAAAAGCCAAGTAAAAAGAGAAAAACCAGAGACTTCTTACTATTTAAAATGAAAATAGTCCAAAAATACCATCTTATGTACCAAAGTTGCCACTTTCATATCCATTCCCATCTATCGAAGGAAAATACAATTACAGATTGCCAGAGAATCATAATTGCAAAAAAATACCAGCTGCCTCAGCATTACGAGCATATGACAAGAATTTTTAGCATATTCACGAGAAAGCCACTAAATTTCGGACCAAAATCTTTCAAGCTCCCATTGTGTATTGCTCGTCCTTATCTGTTCAATGGCATGCCTTTGCTGTTAATCAAATATAAATAAATAATACTTAAAAAAAGCAGTTTTTTCTCTTTCCAACAAACCTGAGAAATATATATAATCTTACTCTAACTTAGTAATTATTATACCAACGGAATTGGTTTAAGTGATAAGTAGGTTGATATCGCTTAATCAGGTTTCGAGTTCGATTCTTTGTACATGTAAAAAATTCTCGATGAGAGATTCATCCACTAAAATCAAAATGTGTGGCTCGAATCAATCTTGATTAATCAGAACGAAAGCTTGAGAATATGGATGACAACAAAAAAAAAACAGTAATTATTATATTAGTTTATTACTCAGCTGTGCAAACATGTTAATTTATCCATATATCACTGTAAAAATAATATTTATTAATTATTGTTTATTAAAATGAAATTTTGAGTATTACTCGAAGAAAAATATAACACATCATATACTTTTCTGAAAGTTATGTCACGCTAACTGTGTTTTTTAATAGTGCATTTGATGTGTTGTGTCTTTTTACGTGACATTAAAAGATACATCGAAAAATAAAAAATAATATATTTAAAAGAAAAATAATAGACTGTTTGTTTATCTCTTAATGGAACCATTCAGCGTTGAATGTTGAACCGTTCAACATTCAGCGCGTTTGTTTCGCACCTCTGAATGATTCAGTGCTGACTGATTCAACAAAACAGTGCTGAATAATTCAGCACAGAAGTACATTTTAAATGATTCAGCACAGAAGTACATTCTGAATGATTCAGAGCCATTATCAAACAACATGTCACACTCAAAGTTAATTCATACATAGCATCTGAATCATTCAGCATTTAAATCATTCAGCGCTTAATTATTCAACGCTTAATCATTCTGAAATAAACAAACAACCCTTAAGTTTTATCTAAACAGGAGAAATATGTGCAATACTTCAACACATGTTAATACAAGTATGAGTCAAGCAATGATATTAGTCTGACTTACATCTTAATTAAATTTTTTTAAATGTAAATATATTATTTTAAACGTACACATTTAATAATTAAATATAAGATTAGTAATTTAGTACATAAGTGTATCTGAGACCAACTTATACTAACTTTAATGTTAACTTTATGCATCTTTTTCTTTTTAGACAACTTTTAGATAATTTCATGAGATTAAAATTTAAAATTATTGACCTAAACATCACTCTAAAAGATATTTAAGTAACATCTTGTTGGCAAAGAAACAGAACCGATTTAACGGCATTAAAAATGCGTGTGTACTTCAATCACTAAATAAATGTATATATAAAAGGTTATTTTTATATATTTTAAAAATATATATATATTTAAATAATAGATAAAATATACCAATTATCTTCCGACTATATAATATTATTTTATTGAGTTCCCTTATTAGTAAAAGTTATAAAATGATCACTGATTTTATGGAGTTACTTTATTGAGTTCATCTACTATTAAATGTTATAAAATGATCACTGACTATTAATTATGTTCCAAACACGTCATTTTTTGTTTTAAAAAAAGATTGTCTGAGTTAGACGTTAATATGCTGACTGAGATATGATAGTTGTTTGAGATTATGAGATCAAATTTTATCATATCTCAGTCAGCAATTTAACGCCCAGCTCAGAGTGGCATTAATTTCTTAACGGAAAAAGATAAGTTTGGAATATAATGAACAATCAAGTGACTATTTTATAACTTTTAATAGTCAATGGACTCAACAAAGCAACTCCCTATAATCATGGTCTATTTTATAATTTTTCAAATGACTCAATAAATCAATATCCTATAGTCATGGGACTATTTGTGTATTTTACCCTTATATAATATGATAGTTAAAAATCATATGAACAGGTTTTTTGTTTTGAGTTTCCAAATATAAGACAATTTCTTATAATGAGATCTTCAATATTTCATAATGATATTTTCATGAATAATATTTTGAGCATTATTTACATAAATAAAGAAATTAATGTTTTTCTAATGAAAATACCTAAATTTCATTTATTTTTTTCTTAAACATATTATTTTCTTTTACTTTGATCCTTTGTAATTAAACTTTTATTTAAAATAATTTTAAACTCACGAAATACACATTTGGTAAATCCTACAATATCATTTTAATAATTAATTGGTGATAATATTTAGGTAACTTAACCGTGCAAACACACGTGACACGGTCAACTGGTTTTGAAATTCCAAAAATACCATCCTTCTAGAACAGTGAATTTTGGTTTTATATAGGGGTATAATCGATAATATCAGTGAGTTTCGAAAAGGTTCGCAAAAACAATAACATCTTGAGTAGGGATGGGCATAAATATCTAAACCCGACAGGTTTCGATTCGATCCGATTTGATCAGATCGAGTTATTTTAAAAAAAAAATTAAGGTCGATTGGGTTCGGGTTTAGGGTGAAAATATCAGACTCGACTCGAAAAATTTATAATTTTACTTTATATATTTAAAAGTAATTACAATAATACTCATATATATATATATATTTTTTTCAATTAAGTTATTATTTTTATTAAATAAAAATAATATTTTTTTATTATTTTAGGTCATGTTAGGTCAAAATTTTAAATTATATATCAATTTATATTCGGATCTGATGAAATTTTATTTAGGTCAAATTGAGTCAAATCTCAAATGAAAGATTTTTTGATCTCGAGTCGGGTCGGGTGGACAAAAACCCGACCCATACCATCCCTAAATTCGTGAGGAATGAGTTTAAAAGAAAGAAAAAAAAGAGAAGAGGAAATTCGTTTTGGGGTCTCTTTTCACTAAACGACAAGCACCGTCTAGTCCCGACTGCTCCCGACAAATGTCAGCAAGCTGGAAAACGGGACACGTAGACGGTCAGTTTTTGTAACGCAGCCAGAACTCAGAGTTGAAGGACAGCTGATACCTTAACTCAACCATGGTTAAATCTGGCGCCGCTTTAACTATTATTTTTATTGGTTAATTGTTATTTTAAGAGCCTCAAACTTTAAAAAAAACTAATATGGTATTTAAACTTATTTTTGCATCTAATATGATCCTTAAATTAAGAAAAAAATCATTTTTGGTCCTTTGACAATAAAATCCAATGTTGATCGTTACATGTTGATGTTGCGTTACATGTTGATGTTGGGGTTCACAATTCTAATATGACATTCTACAATGTTAAAATGGTGATTTATCATATTGACGTGACAAAGGTATTTAGTTGTTTTTTAAAGAGATCGAAGGTTTAATTAAATTTTTAGAAAGTTTGATGTCTTATTTATTTTAAAAAATAAAACATATATTTAAATTTAAAAGATCAAAATAACAAAAATAAAATTATAAAATCTATTACAAAAAAATATCAAAAAGCTATAAATGATAAATTAAAATTATTTAGAAAATAAAAGTTTTAAAAAATATATAAAAAATATTTGTTAAAAAAATAATTTAATCGAAAAGTCTTTTATTGTCTCTCATTAGGTTGAGTCTACCACCATTTATTAAACATATTTTTAGTTGAAAATATAGTAATATTTTTATATTTTCGAATATTCCTCTAACATAGTATCATAAAAAATATGAATTCGAATACAAATAAGTAATATAAGTGTGGTTTATATGCTAGCATAATTTACAAATAGTTCTTTGAATTATCTGAAATATGATTAGATATGTGTATTAACACAAATGATTTTATGATGTTTCTTATTATTTTCAAATTAAAAATTTATAAGTCTCGACTAATCTAGTAAGAATACTTTGTACAAGTATTAATGATATGAATGCTTGATTATAAAAGTATGTTCAGTAGGCATACATGTTAAAAGTATATGAATATGAAAATTAAAAGTATACCAACTTTGTTAATTCGATTATATGAATATGTTTAATTTTTCTTTGTACGTATATGTTACATGAATATATTATGTATAATACATGATATTTAAGTTAATTTATATGCTTCAAACATTTTTGACGTGAAAGCATGCTTCTATACGATATAGTTGAAATATGAAATATATACCACAATGACTACGTGTATATATTTGACATGCTTGTATGTCTAAATGAATTAGATAAGATAAAATCATAAAAACGAAAAAACTTTAAAGTGATTTAATTAAAAAATAATTAAATATATTTATATTTGTCTTATGATCCAACTGGTATGAGCATGATTAAATTACATTATCATTGTATCTACATATATAAAGTATTAAAAGTCAAAAAAGATTAACCAAAAATATATTCAATAAGTAGTAGACTCAAAATAACTAGAGGTGACATTTTTTATGAAAGTGTTAATTTTTTTTAAAAGAATTTATCATTTATTATTTTATAACCTACATTATTTTTATGCTATTTTTATTTTTCTTTGAAATTACAACATTGTGTTCAATATTCTTTTAATAACTTAATTTGATTGAATATTTTGATATTTTTAAAATTTTAAGTGTTTTTAAAAATAATTAATTAAGTCTTTATGTTACGTAATCATCCACCTTAAATTATCATGTCAATACCATGAATTGTCGTATTAATATTATAACCATTATCATCAAATTTCGTAAGTTAAAAGACAAGATTATTTTTTTCTCAATTTAAAGGTCATATTAGATGTAAAATAAGTTTTAGGGTCATATTGATTTTTTTCAAAAATTTGAGTGTGTCAAAGTAATCAAGCATTTTTTAATTTCACAATCTCTCTAGTCTCCATTGCTTATTTACTGTTTTCTCTCCTTTCGCTATATATGTATATATCATGGGCATGAAGCCGCCTTATGAGACCTCCTCGTGCTCTTCCGGTCTTGACTCGACGACGACTTAGTTGAATTGTGGCTTTTATTTTATTTTATTTTGTTTCGTTTTTGTTTTAACTCAAATGAAAGCCAAATACTTAGACTAAAAGCTTTTTGTCTTTTTCTTTCAAAGTGTTTTTTTAATCATTTTTCCTTTCGAAAAGTGAAAACAATTCATAATCTTTGAAACCCAAACCATTATTTGCGGTGAATCGTTGTATAAAAAACTGGGTTATTGTTTGTTTTGTAGTTGAAAACGAAGAAACTTTTGGGCTGTATTTTATTGGGATTTTAAGTTTGATAAAAAACACGATGGAGCTTGAAAATTCGTCGCCGGTGACAGTTTCTGCAGCTTCTGGAGAAGCCACTGCTTCTTCTTTAGGTAATCAGATTCAAGACACTCAACTAGCAGCAGGAGGACCACCGAAGAAGAAAAGAAATCTTCCCGGGATGCCAGGTGAAGTATACAAGAACATTCATACTCCACCTTTTTTTAATCTCAATAATTTTGAATTTCCAAGTTTTCTGTATTGTTGTGAAAAAAATAATACTATCTTTTTCTTCTTTCTGGACTCATTTCAGATCCAGATGCTGAGGTGATAGCTTTATCTCCAAAAACCCTACTAGCGACCAACCGGTTCGTCTGTGAGATCTGTAACAAAGGCTTCCAACGAGATCAAAACCTGCAACTCCACAGACGAGGCCATAACTTGCCATGGAAGCTACGGCAAAGAACCAGCAAAGAAATTCGGAAGCGAGTCTACGTGTGCCCCGAGCCGAGTTGTGTCCACCACAACCCGGCTCGAGCCCTAGGTGATCTTACAGGTATAAAGAAACACTTTTGCAGGAAACACGGTGAAAAGAAATGGAAATGCGAGCGGTGTTCTAAAAAATACGCCGTTCAGTCCGATTGGAAGGCCCACATGAAGACTTGCGGCACCCGAGAATATAAATGCGATTGTGGCGCCATCTTTTCTAGGTATAAATACAATTACAAACTCATCCGTTTCCCATTCACAATTCAACTCTTTCTTTTATCATTACCGGGCGTTTTTTCTGTGGGTGGTTCTGGGTTTGACGACGATGATGGTTTTTGAAGGAGGGATAGTTTCATAACGCATAGAGCTTTCTGCGATGCGTTAGCTGAGGAAAGCGCTAAGGCCCAAACGGTAGCAGTTGTTAATACAGAAGTAAACGTTAATGCGAATGGAAATGGTGGTGGAACTATTATTGGAGGAGCTGACGCTGCGACATCACCACCACCTCGACCTTTAACACCCTCTACTAGTGTAGTTTTTCCGGGTTTATCAATTCAGAGTTCAGGTAAAAAAATATTAGTGTGGGTCTCTCTCTATATATATATATGTTGAAGATTCCCCACTATATTTTGTTTTTGTTTATTAATTAGATAGGTCATAGTTGAGATAATCGTAGGGGTGCTTCCTTTCAAAATCGTTTTTGTTTATGGGAGTCCATTGAAATAAAGTTTCTGGTGTTTTATGGCTCTGCGTTGTCTCTTATTATTGTCGCTCTCGTTTGGATGTTTAGTCTTAGGGAACCTAACACGTGGTAGGTGAGAGAGAAGCAGCAGCAGAATATAATAAGAATAAGAGAGAGAGAGGTGTTTGAGTAGTTTAGTTTTGGGTTCACGAGTAAGATAGTTAATTAGTGCCAATAAGTATTAAGTAAAGCTCAGCAAAAAGGGTGTGAATTGATCAGAGAAAGAAAGAACGAAAGGAAGGCATTGTTGCTTTTTGTTTTACTTCTTAAAGCTTTTCAAGTTTCATAGGGCTTAAAAAATGGGACCATAAAGGAAACCCCTCTCTCTTTTAAGCTCCCATGTTATCATTGCTTCTTTTCATTTGATTGTTTTCTTTCTCAATGTCTGACAGAAACACCTGGAAATGCAATGGGATTTTCACCGGCAACTCCAGCAGCAGTTACTGCCTCTACTTCAAACGCCAATGTTTTCTCTAGCATGTTTGCACCAAACTCCCAACCGTCCAACATATCTGCACCATTGGAGCGAACATCCCTATCTCTTTCGTCTCCACTTTACCTATCCAACAATGGCTCCTCCATCTTCACCGGACCCGAAAACGATCATTGTCACTATGCTCCAACTCCACAGCTCCCCATGTCGGCTACTGCATTGCTACAAAAAGCTGCCCAAATGGGTGCCGCGGCATCGAACCCTTCATTGCTTCGTGGTCTAGGCTTGACAATATCCTCGGCTCCCTCCGCTGGTCAAGATCTTAATGCCAAGTCCGACAGCAACATTGAGACATTGAGGCTTGCCCTTGGAGTTCCCTCAAACGGAAGTTCTGGCTTAACCAACCCCATGATAGACTCGTCCTCGCTTTTTGGAAACAAGCCAACAACGCTGGATCTTCTCGGCCTTGGCATGGCTAACGGCGTAGCTTCCTCAAATGGACTGTCTGCGTTGCTCGCTTCCTTTGGAGGTGGCTTCAATGTCGGAGCAACGACCATGACAACATTTGGAGCAGGAGGGAGTAATTCTCCTAGAGAAACATGGGACGGTGCACCTGAAATAAAACTCAATGGCCCAACCATGCTTTAGAGATTTGAGTTCCCTAGTGCCGAAATGAAAAACAAAAGTTACAGCTTAGAACCCAAAAAATGATGTTAGACATTAATTTTGAGTTTTCTTACATGCATTTAAAGCTTAATTTCCTCTTAAGGTAAAACCTGGAAGAGATGGATCCGGGGAAAAGGCTGTACAGGAACTCATCTAATTAACAGCCATCAGATGTAGCACGAAATATGATGCAACTATATATACAGTTTTTTTTTTGGTTTATTTATTTCTCAGATCATTGTTTTCACTTCCAAGTTCAGATTTGACTGTCAACTGGAGTTCCGTTTCCCAAAAATGGACTCAACACAATGGGCATGAAGTGAAAACTTTGGTCAAATGGGTAGTCAATTTGTAAATAGAAGATGCAGGACCCTTTGGAGTTGAGATTTCAAAGCTGAAGAACCCCATTTAATGAGGTGAGTTGGCAAAGCTATAAGTGCATGTATATCCTGGCAGCTGGGCCCTTGAGCCTTTGTAGGTGGTGGGGTTGTTTTCGCCTGCTGTTTCAAACGAGAGCGCATTCAGAAAAAAAAAATATGCAGAGACTGGGAAATGCGACCGAATATGATAAATGAGAAACAAATGGATGTTTCGTGGGCTTCATGTTTGGTTTCATGGCTTTGTAGCTGACTTGCTGCCGTTACGTGTGATTGATGTTAGCTTTTCCTTAAATGAGGGGGAACCATGAAATTTTGCCTTTCAACGAGGAAACCGCCATTAGCGTAGTTGAATGCTGAATAATTTTAATTAATGATTTAATGCCCATAACATCAAAAATTCAATAATTAATTTGAAAATTACATTTCCCGTTGGTAGGGAAGCCATGAAGCTAATAGTGACACATATTGACTATATTGCAATTTGTGGTTAGTTGACAGGGTTATCCCTCATACAGAGTCGATTCTTTTATTTGTTACGATGTGTTAGGTGCAATATATAATCTTTTCCCTTTATTATCTTCCAAGTTCAATTGAAATTAGAGAACGAAGTAGAGTGCTGCTGTCATTTTCGTCCAGTTTATGTATTGATTATAGGGGTGTGCAAAATTACCCGACCCGGTTGACCCGACCCGCCGACCCGGATCTAAAAAAATCGGGTAATTCTTTAAAAAAAATTATACGGTCGGGTCGGGTACCCGGCCCGACATTTCCCGGGTCGGGCCCGGGTCATAAAATCTAGTTTTTCCGGGTACCCGGTTACCCGAGTACCCGGTTAGTTTGTATTTTTTTTTATTTTTTTATATATAATTATATAAAATATAATGAATTATTTATATTATGGATTATTATATTTTGTATTTTGAACTTTTAAATTTTATGTTCGGATATTAGAGTATGTAATTCAAAGTTTTGAACATTTAAATTTGTGTATATATTTTTTTAAATTAATAATTTGAAAATAAAAAATTAAAAACCGGGTATCGGGTACTCGATTACCAGATACCCGTAACATCCGGGTCGGAACACGGGCCGAGAAATCATCGACCCGGAAGTTCCGGATACCCGAAAATCGGGGTACCCGGATTTACACACCCCTAATTGATTATATGGATAAACTATATCCATGACTATTAATCTATTGTTTTTTTTTCTTATTTTAATAATCGAATTATATTTTAAATAAAAGTACCAATAATAAAAAGGAATATCGATTCAAAGAATAATTAAAAAAAAGTGTTAGATGTTTGAGTAAAAGTATAGACAATTTATTTATGGTCGAAAGGTAAGGTGAGAGATTTTAGAAAAGAGGGAGCTAGATTTTGGATAAATTATTTTATGAATCTTTCTCATCACGTAAGATATAAATCCAACCAATAATATTAAAACATGTCAGCAGTTTTTTTTTCTTAATGATCATTAAATTTATACTTTAATTTTTAATTGTTTATTTATTTCAATATCAATATTAAATCTCCATATCTTCTTCAACATCTTAACTTCCTTTCCCCTACTCTGTTAACCACAATCATCATAACTGCCGTAACTGTCATTTTTTTTATTATAATATTGTAAGAGATTAATTACATCTACCAAGCCTCGAGTTTTTGCCATCCATAATAGTTTCTTCACTCTTCAAAGTTTGGTTTTACCATAAACATCGAGCATCCGATTAAAAATCTTACAAAGCTCATCAACAAGCACAACGCGTGCACATTAGTTAAAAATCTTGGAGTATTTGGCAGAAAATTACGGTTTTAGATAGCAAGCATTGGAAAGAAGGAAGAGAAGCGACGGTGGCTAGGTGATTGTGGTTAACAAAGAGAAAGAAAAGGGGAGTGAAGAGGTTGAAAAAATATAGAAATTTAATACTGATATGGAAATAAATAAATAATCAAAAGTTTAAGTCTAAACTTAATAATGATTAATAAAAAGTTATTGACATATTTTAATATTATTGATTGGGTTCATATTTTAAGTGGTGAGGAGAGTTTATAAAATAATTTTTTTTAGATTCTGGGTCGGATATAGATTCATGTATAATAAGAGTAAATAAGAAAGAACAAACAAACCAAATGGAGTAAAACTTCAAATTATGACTAATTCAATCCGAAGATTTGCATTTGTTTCCTGGAATAACATGGTGTTGTAGCCGCTGATTTACAATTAATTAAACTCTTTTTTAAATTATTAAGTTAAAATAATTACAAAATAATATATATTCTAAATACTTTCAATTATTTAATAATAAATATTAAAACACTTTTACAATTACTAATATGAAAACCCATAATTTTTACAAATAACATCGATTTCTTTTAACTCAATTGGGAAACTTGTGACCCCATATAAAATAAAACTTGTAAAGGATTACATCTACTAGATGAGACCGATGACTGTTTCTGGTACACTACAGGACCGTCATCTATGACGCAAAGCCAATAACCATTTGCTATTAAATATTCATCTCCAACTTAATTCTATGCATAATAATAATAATAAAACAAGTGGTTGCAAAAGCGATACTCAAAGCTTCAGTTTAAGAGTTAAAAAATATGAATTCAACGCTCCTTGTGACTTATGATCCCCCATGCTCACCACAGATCTTTCCCAAACTTAGATACACCTCACAGATTGAACCATGAATCACTTCACTCTCGCTTTCATTTCATTCCTTGCATGTTTCTTGAAATTTGTATCAATCATATGGGTTCCCTGGAAGATCCAAAACCACTTCAAAAGGCAAGGAGTGACCGGGCCTGCCTACCGTCCAATCCTTGGGAACTCACCCGAGATCCAACGTTTGTTTAAGGAAGCTAAGTTGAAGCCAGCTTCAGTTGACCACCACGATATCCTCCACGAGTGGCCCTTCTACCACAGGTGGTCGGGTATGTACGGGACGCCGTTTCTGTATTGGTTCGGGTCGAAGCCGAGGCTAGGAATTTCGGATCCTGATATGATCAAGGAAGTTGCTATGAACACGAGCGGGTTGATAAGGTCCGGTATAATCCCATGTCCAAGTTGCTGTTCGGACAGGGGCTTGTTGGATTGACAGGTGAACAATGGGCCATCCATAGGAGGATTGCAAACCTGGCCTTCAATATGGAAATAGTTAAGGTAAAATCGAACCGTGTCCATTTATGGGTTTTCTATTAGGCCTGTAAACGAACCGAAAGTACACGAACGGAGATATATTTATGTTTGTTCATTTAATAAATAAACGAAGACGAACGTAAACGAACAAATTTTTTTTTGTTCATGTTCGTTTATTAAAGAATATAACTTGTTCATGTTCGTTTATTTAATAAATAAAGGAACATAAACGAACACAAACATAAATGATCATAAACGTTGGAGACCTTACCTTCCATTGTTCTTTCATGAAAAATAGTCGACAATGCAAATCAACTAAAACTTCAGTGATAAATAGCGTAAGAGCTGATTAGCAATGATGAAATGTTTGAAGATATCAAATATTTCGATCGATCTTTTAAAGATATTAAATGATTCACACTACTTTAATCTAACCAAATTCTATATATTTTTCTCTTTACTGCAATAACTTTACATATAAACTATTAAGCTAAATAAAACAAAGAAAGAGATGAAAACATACCTGTAAAACTTCAGATTGTACTATAATATAACTTGTTTTGAAGCTTTCAGTGATCGTCTCCACTCTCTAGTGAACACTAGAGTTTGAGAAAAAAGGGGGAAAATGAATATAAGTGTGAGGTGTCTCACGGGTTAATATATTAGATTTAATCTACAAATAAAATTGGGTTAATTATGAAATTGATCATCAGAATATCAGATTAATTAATATTTTTAAGATGCTTACAAATTGGTCACCAAAATTGATTTAAGAAGATTGGGTTAAACATAAATGAATGAACATAAAGAACATAATCGAACGAACATAAACGAACATAATCGAACATAACCGAACGAATATAACCGAACGTTCACGAACGTAAATGAATGAACGAAGTCTATGTTCATGTTCGTTCATTTAATTAAACGAACACAAAATCTTGTTCATGTTCGTTCATTTAATAAATAAACGCACATAAACGAACTTCCCGCCGTACGGTTTATGAACGGTTCGCTGAACGTTCAGTTCATTTACAGGCCTAATTGTGAATGTAAAATCGTGTACAGTTGAATTCTTCCTGATTATCAATTATGTAACTCGAACCAACACTGTTTTTGCACGCAACTCTTCTTTAACTTCAGGGTTGGGTACCTGAAATCGTAGCTGCTACTACGAAACTGCTAGAGAAATGGGAGGAAGAAAGAGGCGGGAGAGACGAATTCGAATTGGAAGTGAACAAAGAACTTCATGACCTCTCAGCTGACGTTATATCCAGAACAGCATTCGGAAGCAATTTTGAAGAAGGAAAATGTATCTTCATGCTACAAGAACAGCAGATGGAGTTGTTCTCAGTGGCTATAAGAAGTATCTATATCCCAGGGTTCAGGTAACCTTTACTTTTCTCGGCTTTTCTCTTCCAATTCACTTAACAAAATAAGTTTGTTTATGTAAATGTCCAAACTCGAGATGAGTGTCAACTATGGATACAACATATGCTGGTAAAATAATAGGAAGAAATGATCTTTGATGCCTAGTCTATCCATGCATGATAAGTGATAGCCTAAGTTATTGTTGAGTCAGGTTTTTTGCCTACTAAGAATAACAGAGAGAGGTGGAGACTAGAACGGGAAACTCGCGAATCCATAAGGGCGGTGATCCAGTCTAACAGAAACAGAAGAGAAAACTCTTCAAGTCTACTAGGTCTTTTTATGTCTTCATATAAGAGCCAGGATGATAAAGAAGAGAAGTTAAATGAGGAAGAGATAATAAACGAGTGCAAGACCTTTTACCTTGCGGGGAAAGAAACAGCTGCTAATGCTTTATCATGGGCACTTTTGCTTTTGGCATTGAATCCCGAATGGCAAGACAAACAAAGCAAGAGAAGAAGTGGTTCGCGTCTGTGGAAGCAATAAATTTCCAGTTGCAGAGCATTTGAGTGAATTGAAGATTGTAAGTTTTTTATCTTCTGATAACCTTCAGCTTTCATGTTAAAGATAAGCATATGATTGCATAAACGATTTCATAAACAGGTGACCATGATAATAAACGAAACACTTCGACTATACTCTCCGGCAGTGATGTTAATGAGGGAAGCATGCAAGGATGTTAAGCTAGGGAAGCTCAATGTTCCTGCAGGTACACAGCTTTATCTGGCACTGACCGCTGTTCATCATGACACTGATATATGGGGAGAAGATGCTAACAGATTCAATCCCTTGAGATTTAAAGAACCTCGAAAGCATTTAGCCTCGTTTATTCCATTCGGTTTAGGGCCTAGAATTTGTGTCGGCCAGAATTTAGCCATGGTGGAGATGAAAATAGTTATAGCTATGATTATCCGGCAATACTCATTGGCAGTATCTTCGACATATGTTCATGCCCCTATGCTGTTCATCACCACACAGCCTCAATATGGTATTCAGATACTCTTAACAAGGATTGCGGAATAAACAACGGGTCTTGAAACTCACAAGGTCTCTTCTTTAACGATGTCACATTGATGCAAACGATGGTATGGTTTTTCTTATGAAAACTATTCGCTGACTCTGCTAATGTATATGGTTGCAATTACCAATTGATGATAAATGTTTCCTTTTTGCGAAGATGACATTGATATAACAAAATTTGCTTGTTAACCCTCAAAATAAATCGAATGATAAATGTTTCCTCTTGAACTATTAATTGTCACGTCAACACTGTAACAATCAACGTGATTAAAGGACGAAATTAATAAAATTGAATGATTTCAAAGGCAGAATTGATGCAACTAAAAACAAGAGAGCGACATTATTGACATCCTGATTAAAAAAAGGCTGCTCTGTTTATTTGCAGACGTTATTGACATTGTTCAATGTGGGCTCATTTCTTTCCTTCTTTCTTTCACCAAAGAACTTCAAATGTCTGATTCGATCTTTCTGAATAATCAATAGAATGGTGGTGAAGCACATAATCGAACAAGTCTGTTCTCTGCTACATTAAAACCAAAACTGCCCATACAGGACGGCGTGTTTGTAACAAAGTAGTTGGAGGTTGTTTTACTCGATCCGGTCTCGGAAATGACATTCAAGTCTTGTGTTCTTCTTACAAAAGCTCCATTGTCCTATCATAATTACCCTGGGGGGAAGACAAGTGAGCTCATGTTAATGTCATCGGATAGAAGGTTGCTGTCATGATTAGAATTATAAATGTATGATGCAACCACTCACAGCCTACTTACATTAATCTTGGACGATTGAATCTGAATTTGGAAGCATTTGCATTCAAGGTAGGCCCTGGATTGATCCAACCACCAATTACTCAACAAAACAGGTCAGATGGGTCCTCGTGATTTTGGATTGGAAGTTGGATAAACTTTTCTATTCAATCACCATTGATCATTTCCTCCTCCATGAAGATCTTAGAACTGGAAGGGAAATCATGGTTTTGGTTTAAACTCAAGACTCAACAAGCACAAAAAAAAGGTTGATGATTAACGGTCGCCATTGCAGACCATTGTTCATTGAATAACATATTTGACTTAACAGCCCACCCTACGTTTTTTCTTTGCCATTTTCAACTCTATTGCATGGATTAATTTGTGGCTTCGAATCCTTGATTGTCAAACTTTCAACCATTTGACCCCACACTGTGTGCGTCTTTTCCCTCCTTGAACTTTCTCAACAAAAACATTTTTATTTTCTTCTCACCAAACCTCCTTTGCTTCATCAACGGGAAACATGATCAGTTCACCGCAGTTTGATTAAACTAACTGCCGTGTCGTGTCACGTTAACAGTTTAAACCTTGTCTTCATTTTCTTTTTCAAGAAAATGCAGAGATTTTCACAGAAAGAAAGTGTTGTTTTGGGAAATAGTCCTCAAAAGGCATTCACGGATCAAAGTTCTTCTCCACAGAAATCACGTAGAAACTCAGATAGAGATTTCAAAGATGTCTTCGGTGATCCACCAGGGCGGCCATCAATTCAAGAGACAATATATGGTTTTGGTGAACACAGAAGAACTGATGAACCGGTTGTTGCTGGATCATCGCGGAATCCATTGTCGGGTTTGAGCGAAAAGCCTGCCTTTGGTGAAGAAGAGATGGCCCGGAGAAGACGCTCGAAAAGCGATTTCTTCCGTGATATTTTTAGAGGGAACGAGTCATCGAGTAGTTCAAGGAAGTATGAAATGAATGACTCTTTTGCACCTGGTTCACAGTCAATGAGTCCGGCTTTGCAAAGCCTGAACCTTTTGGCAGTTCATCTCCTCATTTCAGGTTCGGCTTGCCTTTATATTTTTTATGTATTACAGGGATAAGAGTTTAGAATGATCACAGAAAATCCATATGATATTTGTTCTTGCAGATAATTGCTTTTTCTTGTTTCTTAGTTATGATTAATCTTCTAGTTTCTGATGCATTTGTATCTTTGTGTTTTCGTTGCATTGATTAATTGGTGAAAAGTGAAAACTTGGTAATTTCATATGTTGCTGCCATTGGCTTACTTTGGCTGCCTTACAGACATTCAATCCTCCTGCTAAATTGAACAAAGGAATGAACCTCCCCATGTTTGGCTCCTCCACTCAAACCTCTATGTCTAAATTCTCAGGCCAAGCAAACCAAGATAAAGAGGACCCGAGAAATGGTTTTCAATCATCATATTGCTTTAGCGAAGGTAATGAGGAGTCAACAAACTCGACTAAAAATGCGGAAACAGAGAGAAAAGGCAATTCGAATGAAGATTCAAGTAGTTCAGGGATTTCGAAATATGGCAACTGGTTTCACTTCTCAATATACAAATGGGCAAACAAGGGAGGTGTACCGGTAGCCAATCCACTAAGGGGAAGTGACAGACGCAAAGAAAAGGATAAACTGCAGAGGAGCATAAGTGCCAATGGATGGATAGCACATGAAAGCATAGCAAAGGAACCGAGAGATAAACTGCATAATAGATTTTTCTCTTTTGATGGAAGGTCATCAAGTTGTAAATCTTTTAGGGTAGAGCATTACAATAATGAAAAATCGGGCTCTCTAATTGATTCAAGAAATGATGGCGAACTCTGTCGAATCATCGAGGAAGACAATATTACCAAGCCTGAGTCAGAAATCATAAACGAGCTTAAAAATACTGTTAAAAATGTTTCCAAGGGAGAAGTTTCTGCGGTTGGAAATGCAACTCAAGAACCTCAACCAAAACCTTTGAATTTGCTTTTCGACAATGACAACGATGATGAACGAGGTAAGTTTCATTTTCCACTCCAATATGATATTTTTTGAAGCTGATGGTGTTGTTCCTTATAATGTTTTATTCTGTTACACATGTAGGCAATGGTAAAATAACAAAAAATTATGGAAACGAAGGCATTCCTGAAATGAATGCCAATAAGTTATCTGAAATTCTTGATAATAAAAACACCAAGAAACAGGATGTAAAGAAAAGGGTTACTTCCAACGTGGAAACGAGTGCAACAAGCGTGAAACATTCCCCTAGGAAATCATGGGATAATGGAAAAGCCAGAGTCAGAGGAAAGATCAAAGAATTAATCAAAATTTTCAACCAGGATGCTTCATCAAGACCTAGAACGGATGCTGCACTATCTGAGAATCATGGCTCTAGTCGGAAGGAAAGAGATAAAGTCAAGTCCGAGATTGAACCAAATATTATCATGAATACAAGGGTAGAGAAAGTTCACCTGAATAGCGTGATAAAGAAGAAACCATATTCAGATATTCCTGTTGCCAGGGATATGTGTACCGGAGCATCTGAGAATAACCTCAATAGCTCAGTGAAAGATAGTGGTATAGTTTATCTGTTTGTTTTCTTCACTTTAAATGAGCTTTTACTTTTTTTTGTTATGTTGATGGAATTCTGCATAATCTCCTTCTGGTACTTTTGAACCAAGTATATGGAGGGAAGTTCATTACTTATTTGAACTGCTACAGATAAAATCTTTTCTTGTTTTACATCATTTGATCTTTCAGTTAGTACACCATGAGTTTTCAGATGTTCAATTCTGATTATCCACTTACTCTGTTGGCAACAGTTGCTGATGACTCCAAGACTATTGTTGAAGATCCGAAGAATTATTTGAGGAAGAATTTTCGGTAGCTGACGTTTCCGCTTTCATTTATGTCTATTTTTACATTTCCTGATGTTGATATGCAAAGTTAATCACTTTATCCGTACTACGAGTCCACATACACTTCTAATGATAGTAGGAACCAGGCATTTTAAACTGAAACTTGGGTTTCTGTTTATTCATAAGTGAATTGGCCCCAATGTCCATAACTATACACCTTTGAATAAATATAACTTGGTTCGCTTTGGCTTATGAACAGATAGAAGACCTGACACCGGGAGAGAACGATTTGCCAAAATTTGGAATTGATCCTGCAGATATGGAGGTAATAGAGATTATACTAAATTGTTTTAGAATCAATGCACATAAATCCTGTTGCTTTGCATTTTAGCTTAATGGTTAAGGTTTCTAACGAAATGGCCTCAAATACTCGAAAATTTTAGGCATAGTCACAGTGGTGGATAACATTGGTTGTATACACAGGTTCTTTGGCCCGGTTGTGGTTGGAAGCCGGTTCCTCTTGTTGACATAATTGAAGGACCAGCTGTGAAAAGATCATACCAAAAAGCTCTACTGTGTCTACATCCAGATAAGCTACAGCAGAAGGGTGCTGCCTCAGATCAAAAATACATTGCACAACAAGTCTTTGATATTCTGCAGGTAATATATTAGCTCGCGTTTCGTGCTCATATAAACTTCTTATTTTCTCCCCGTGATGTCGATTTGATCCGAATGGATTCGTACCAATTAGTCTTTCGTATGTGCACTCTCAATGAAAACTTTTATCATATGTAACAATTCTTTTCTGGTGCTGGCTCACCAAACACGTTTCATATGATCAATTATTATACTTGAAACAATCTCCAAGTTTAGACAACCGGGCCAACATCACCGGCACATCCGTATGGACTACCACAAGCTGAAATTTCATACATATGGGATGATCGGTTGTTTGGCCACAATTAGTTTTGTCGGCCAACATTTCTTCTTATTAGGACACCAGCGTTTAAATTTGTGAATCTTTAGCTTCTTAATGTCTGAAGGCCTCTGGTAATTTCAGGGTGCATGGACTCATTTCAACTCACTGGCTTCGGTGTGACATACTGTTGATTATTCTTGCTAAGTGCAAAGAGTAGTTTATATAATATTTCATGCTTGTATACTTTGAATTCAAAATCTACTAATCATTTGAGTCATGCCATACGATTCATGAAGAGAGCTTTTCACCTTCTTTGTACCTATTGGTTGTTTTTACCTATGTTGACCGAACATTGTAAATGGAATGAAAATAAGATGATGATCAGTTCTTCGTATTGATTTATCTATAGAAATTCTAATTGATTTATCTTCATTGATTATTATTAAATGACAAATTGAGAAAACAATACACTCTATATCAAATAATCAAATAAGAATGATAAAAAAATACATATATACTTTATGCACAAATGTTCAAAAATCAGACAATCTTAATGCATTTTAATTAAACACTTTTATTGTTCTTTTGTGTGAATATATCGTATGATATAAATCTAAAGAAAACAGTAAACTGCTACAAGAATATCAAAATATCAACTAAAACTGATACTTAATCCAAATTTTTTTAATTTATATACAGCTGAGAATTAGTATAACCTTCCCCCGTTCCGTCTCACAAAAGATCCTTCTGTTCCTTCTCTCCTGTATTAGATAAATTGAAGTGCTCCAAGCCAGCTTGCAAATAAGGGCAAGCAGCGTTTTTCCTTTGAAACTAGTTATCGTCCAAAACAACTCCAGATTCCACAATCGTGTAACCTTCCCCGATCGCACAACCCGGGGACCTTCCTCCAAAATATCAGCAGAAAAGGTCATCTTTCGAACTATCACGAACTGCATCACAAATCTGTACTTTAACCACACCCTTACCATCCATCACCATCTTCTTCCTTACTTATTACGTTGTCCTTGTTATAGTAACCAAAATAAAATAGTTTACTTATTTATTAAGATGAAAAAAAGGAAAGATGATGTTGCATTGAATGATGCCATAAAGTCAAAGTCATTTTTGAAGTGGCAGACAATGGCAAATGTAGGTCTGAGCATTGCCAATCCTCTTTCCTATATATGGACCCTATCATGATGGATGATACTACAACCATAATTTCTTCCATTCTTTCATGACTCACCCATTTTTTTCTTTTAAAACCAAATTTAAATATTAATGATAAATTTAAAATTGTTTACGAATATTGTTGCAGATATTAGGATGTTGTGCTTGAATATTAAAAAAATATGTTCAAAATACTTTTGATCTAACGTTACTTATCAAACAATGTCCTTTAATCGTATAAAAATCGAATTATTCCTTGGTGATTTGCTTTCAGCATGATTAAGTAATAATGAGGGGAATTTCCAACAAAAATGCAATAAGAATTGATTGATGTTGATATCTAGTTTAAGTTATCATTACCTAAAAGCTTAATCCAGCAGACCTATTAAATAAAATTCAATTCTCATCAAATTCAAACTCGCTGTAAAAAACCACATATTAACAAACTTGTTAGGCTCAACATATTTTGAGAATTAATCCTTCGTTTTTAATATCTAGGTAAAATGCTGTGGATATGACGCCTGTTTTATTATTACCGTTTAGGGTTTGATTTTTATTGTTCTTGTTTAATGTGATAAAAAAGTAGTTTTAAAAAATGTATTTAAATTATTTAATTTAAATTTAAATATATAATATCATCAGCGGAGGATCAATTTTTTTGAATTGAACACATATATTAATAATAAAAATTTTGTATGAAGTGAACACTATTAATAAAATGAACAATTAACAAAAATATATATTCATGATAGATACATTCCCACCTTCAACTACATTTACATTTATCACGGAATACTATCGTAAATTTTTTTTGAATAGATAAAATATTTATTTTAGATATTATTTTTAAAATATAAAAAATAATATATAAATGAATATATATTTTTATTTAAAATACATGTTATAAATATTTAAAAAATTTAATCTAAAGATTATTGATTATGATCTAAAAATATTTTGAACTTAAAAATTAATTTAGAACACAAAAATAATAGACGGGGAATTAATTGATATTGATGAAATTCTAAATAATGCAACCTATTTAAGATTGAAAAAATGAAAAAAAAATGACCGTGACAAAAATTGTGATAAAAAATAATAATTTAAATTAGACTTAACTTAAAATATGATCTTATTCGTAACTTTTTTTGATACAATCTATAATGTTACGAAAAATGTCACATTTTCGATTGTCAACCCAAAATACTATGAAGAATATAATATTTTAAGTTACAACAAAAAATATTATAAAAAATTACATTTAAAATACATATAATTTAAATATTATATTTTATCACTAAATTACACTTATTTTCGACGCTATTTAATCGCATCCTAACTCGCCGCACAGTAAAACACCCCTTGATATTGAAGTCAACTAAAACAGGTAAGCTAATTAAAACACGCCACTGCAACCTCCAACAGCAACATCTCTCCCTCACGTGTTGTTAAATGTTACGGAATTACAAAATGCCAAGCAATGCAAGATGGGACAATTTGCTGGAACTCGCGTGAGTCAGCATCCTATGACAAACACGTGTGAAGTTCACTATCCCCAAGCCAAGCCAAGGTTATTATCGAATGAATTTAATATTCCACTATTCATTCTTCTTAGTTATTATTTAAAATTACCAAATGACTACTTTCAGAAAAAGAAATCAAAGGGTTAATTAAGATTAAAACCATATAATTAATAATTAACTTTATTAAATAACGCTGAATCAACATATTGAAGAAAACAATAATAAATTTATCTTCTCCAACTTGTCATTTTCGTATTCCAAAAACACATAGATGTCTAAATATATATTAGGAAATGTCTTTGTCCAACAAAACACACCCACTTAGTACCCCCATCACATGTCCACTTAAACAAGCTTTGGTGTTTTTGGCTTACACTACATTTAGTTGAAATATTCTCGTTAAAATAATGTTTTTTTTATCCAAGGACGGTTTTACTGAAAATATAAATATTTAAATAATTTTTATTTTTCATAATTTTCTTCTTAATTAACCAATAGGATCATTCTTGATATTATTTTGATAAGAAAGAAACAAGGCATAAATGTCTCCGTGAGTCACTGACAAAAGTGAAATTATATATTATAAAAAGGTGAAAACTGAAAACAGTAATATATCCGAAAGAAAGCATGGCAGTGATTGAGCTGCGAAGTGAGACAAAAATAAATTGAGGAATAAAAAGAAAGAATACGCAAATTCTTGTTTTTCTTTTAATTCTCAAAGCTTTCAATTTTCAGTAGGGGATTAAGCTTATTACAAAGGGAAGTGCAGTCGTCTTCCTCCGTTTCGCCACCACAAAGCAAATGAAACGTTTCTTTCAACGCTAGCTGCGTACGATTTATGTAATTGGAGGTTGCTTTTCAACTGAAGCTTAATGGCCTCCTCCTTCCTTCTCCGGATCTGTACGCTCTCTCCTTCCCCTTTGTTTCCTTTAAAGAAATATTTCTTTCTTTCTTCTGGGGAGTAGGATTCATTGGTATAATTAAGGTTTTAAATCTGTATGATCTGGTTTGATTTATCTGTTTTCTTCTGGGTATGGGCGGGTTCTAGTAGATCTGAATTCTAAAATACCAACAACGGTTTGCTCCTTTTCCCTTAATATAAAAATTTAAAATGTTGTTTGAGTAGTGCTGAAAATCTATTTCCATCGGGAGATGAATGTGGAATTGATGGAGTTAATGGTTAAATTACTGCTGAAAAGGGCTGTCTATTAAATCAACTTTATCTTCCCAAGATTGGATCACGCTGTTCTGGGTTTCTTTTTTCTTCCCCTCTCTTCAATCGTTTTCGAGGATTTGTATTGTTCATGTAAATGCATTGGAGTAGTTTCTCTGCTGCGTAGTAGAAGCTTAGTGAAGTCGATAATTTTTGTACCTTTATCCTTTTCTTTTCAGATTCCTATTCTCTTTCGTTAACCTCTATTAATGTACTCCAGGTTGCTGTAGAAGGCATTAATCTCGCTATTGGAGCAATATGGATTTTGAGTCCAAGAAGAGACGGAAATCTATGTCTCTGCTGCCGTGTATTTTGAAGAACAAACCAGCCTCTCGTTGTTTTTTACCCAAAGTGAAGCCAGCTGGTTTCGAACCAGGCTGCACGCCAGTGTATCTGAATGTATACGACTTAACGCCTGCTAACGGTTATTTTTACTGGGCAGGCCTTGGTATCTATCATTCTGGTGTCGAAGGTAGCCTTCTTTACTTTTAACATGTTGATTTTTCCACCTTTGCTGTTAACTTGGATTGAAATTCCACATATAGAATTATTTGAACTGGATATGCAAACTGGAGTTGACAATAGTGTATCGCTGTCTCGTCTTTGAGTCTATTTTCTGGCAACTCAACCCGTGTACTCTGTACAGTTCACGGTGTGGAATATGCATTTGGAGCTCATGACTACCCAACCATGGTTTTTTGAGGTTGAACCGTTCACGGGACCACGATTGGACCCTATCCAAATAAGGGAGTTCATGGAGTGCAATTCAGCTAGATTCAATGGGGATACTTATCATTTGATCGTCAAGAACTGTAAACCATTTCTGCAAGGATATCTGTTCAAGCTGACCGGGAAACACATTCCTAAATGGGTTAACCGACTGGCAAATAGGTATTCTTATGACATCCGACCACTTGCAAGATTGTACGGATAAAAGTTTTTTTCCCCAGAGAGATGAACAATTCGTATAGCATGATATTCGTTAGTGACCATATCTTTCGTTTGTGTTAGGTTCAATGTGCAACTGCATTCTTCCTGAGGCACTCAAGAGTCGGTTGTGAAACATGATCCGAATTATCAACGCATGATAGTGAGAAGAGGAAGCTGAGGTCTGCCTTCAGTTGCCTTTCTTCAGTTTCAACGGGGCAGAAGTCTTCATTGCTTTTCAATCACCGTTAAGAGGCTGTCTACGCCATGGGAGTCGAAGAAATCGAGCAAAGTTTTATTGAAGGAAAGGTTGGACAGCAATTTGGGAAGGATGTTGAGCATCGAGGCTTCTATAAGCTTAGCGATTGAAGGTTTTCTTTTTTATTGTAGAAGTCTACTGTTTGTGATGTATGTTGTAATGTCTGTTATAGTATTGTATCTACGGTGGCTGATGCAATTTTTCTTTTTTAATTTGATGATGACAGATAACGGGCTTTCCTTTTCCTTTTCCATCATTTTGATAACGATGACTAATGACTTGCGTTGCGTTACTCGTCTTGTTCTTATATACAAAAGTTGTTCTACCTGTATCTTAATTTATTTTGTGATTCAATGAGTTTTATATAAAGAAATTATTATAAAACATTCATAGACACATGAATTCTCGTTTACAAACACGAAAGGACATTGTATTTTTCAACGTTGGGTACATTTAAATTTGATCACAACATGATTCAAACTAAATACTTATTTAATTTTGGGTATATTTAAGTATCTATTAATATATAACGTCATCGTCAATATTAGAACAAGTGTGAACCGTCAATATCTAAACCCTGAATTTTAAAATGCCAATTATAGAGATTTAAACATGCTACTTTTAGTTGTTAATATAGAACTTTAATTATTGGTGGAAGACTTTATATGCAGCATCAACACTTAAATTTTAGAATCTCCTTTTATATTTTTTTATATAAAATTAATATTTTCTCACTTTTTCATTGATAAGATTAATGTTTTCCCACCTTTTCAAGATGTTGAGTGGGATAATCTTCTTATCTCTCTAAAATCTTGCTTTCGAAGTTGTAATTAGGGATAGACATAGAATCTGAATTATGCAGGTTTCGATTCGATCCAATCTTATAAAAACTTTATATGCAGCATCAACACTTAAATTTTAGAATCTCCTTTATATTTTTTTATATAAAAGATTAATATTTTCTCACTTTTCATTGATATAAGATTAATGTTTTCCCACCTTTTCAAGATGTTTGAAGTGGGATTAATATCTTCTTATCTCTCTAAAATCTTGCTTTCGAAGTGTAATTAGGGATAGACATAGAATCTGAATTATGCAGGTTTCGATTCGATCCAATCTTATAAAATGAGATTTTTTTCTTTTAAAATTTAAGTTCGAAATGGGTCAGATTTTAAAAAGTATCCATGGGTTTAGATTATACATTAATATATATATTAGGGTTTCTCCTTTCTTTCCTATTCTAGGGACATTATATATATATATATATATATATATATATATATATATATATGTTGGCAGCACACATGTGAGGTACATTTGTACTTCAAAAGATTTTGAGAAAAATAGAGATTGACTTCATAAGTTAAAAATCCTAATAGTATTAGTTTATATAGGCATAAGTAAAGTGTAAGGTTTTATTTGTTAACAATGTGAGATAAAAGTTAAAAAGAATTTTTTAACCTTTTTCCTATATAATTTTTAGTTTTTTATTTTTATTTAATTCATTAATTTTTATTATTAAAATATATATGAATTAAATTTAAATATATTAATATTAAAAAATATTAAACAACTAATCCTATAAATTATTAAATAAATTTTATTAAAAAATTGTGTATAAATATTTAACTGTTATAATCTTCCATAATCAATAGTAATTATTACATATGATTATTTACTTTTTATGTTTTTAGGTATCAATAATACAAACTAAAAATAAAAATTAAGTTACCTAATGAATTTAAATCTTAATAAATTTATTTTTATTAAAATTTTATTTTCTTTATATTTGTTCTGTCAATTTAACAATTCATATTTGTATATGAGATTCAACTTAAGTTATAGATATAATTTTTTAAACCCAAACTAAATTGGAATAGCTTTATAAAAAGTATTATAAAATATATAATATTTATTTGATTTTAATTTTAATTTAAATATTCTCATGAAAACATTTCTTAATAAAATTAACTCATAATTAAAAAATGAAGTATTTAAATATTTTAACATATAAAAAATATTTATATTTGTAATTGATATATACCCTAATTTATATTTTAGTAAATATTAATCTAATGAAATTTAACAATAGTATATAAATAGATTTCCCATGATATATGTAAATGTAAAAAATAGAGATAATATAAAAAAGTTAAAAGAATACTCTTTTGTTCTTTAATCTCACGTCATTGGTAAACAAACCCTAACACTTCACTTATGTCTATATAAACTAACCTGTTAGCTTTATACCTCATTAGGTTGTTTAAAATATTATAGTAAATTACATCGTTCCTCACTGAACTATAATCTCTCTCATATTTTTCTCACCTAACTTTTAATTTTTCTAATTTGATCACTGAACTTAACAAATTGAAACATTTTACTCATTCCCTTGTTATCTCTCTAATGTTTTGATGACATGTCATTATTATTATTATTATTATTATTATTATTATAATAAAATAATTGATAAAATAACAAAAAAACTTAAGATAATATGATGTCACTTACGGCCATTGTTGACTGCCATAGATGGTGGTCGTTAAGGGGGCGTTTGGATCGGGGAATGTGGGATTCCCCCGGGAATGGAATCCACATTCCCCCGTTTGGTTTGGCCGGGAATGTCATTCCCGGTAATGTTTTATTACCAATAGTGGATTTTTTGGGGTATATTACCGGGAATGTCATTACCTCCATTCTCTTAGGTATTGTAACATTACCGGTGTTTTGGACTAAAATGCCCTTAAATTTTTATTTTTTTTCAAAAATATCCTTCTTCTGTCATGGAATAATAAAAATTATACGAATGTTAAATTACAAATTTATCCTTAAATTATTTTAGATTTACAAAAAAATCTATAATTAAAATTTTATATGAAGTTCAGGGGTTAAAATAAAATTTTATCCTTTCATTAAACTTTTTTTATATTTTTAATTTTGTAAAAAAATTATATAAATATTATGAATTTAATTTTTTAAAGAAAATATATAAATATTTTACAACTTGTAATATTATACAAATATATAATAAGGATAATTTGGTCAAATATATACATTTTAATAATCTTTTATTCCTTTAACCAAACACGGTAATCTTACATTCCTGCTAAACCAACCAAACACAAAATACAACATTCCCAGTAATCTTATTCCTTGGTAATCTTTTATTCCCACTGGTAATCTTACATTCCGTGAACCAAACGCACCCTAAGTCTCAAATTTCATATATCGCTTCACTTCGACACCGTCCGAATCCGACATTCATTTTGTCGGAACTTGTTCCGAAATCCACTAATTTGAGATTGAAAGTGGGAATCCGAAAAGTTTCAGTCCAAATTCACGGGTTTTGGGACATTTTCCGTTGCAACAACCACTAGATTTGGACTTAGAGGACGAGATAAATCGACCTATGAAATTTGAGACCAAACGACCACCATCAACAACGATGGCTGGCGGCGGCAACCGGTTGCAAAGTAGAGAGAAAATGGGGGGAAAGAAAAAGGGAAAAAATAATGAAGAAAAAAAGGATTTTATAATGGATTTAAAACAACGTCGTTTTGGTGTATTTTTTTAGTTTTTCAAAATGAAGTCATTTTGATGCTTAATGCCATTTCTTGTGCATCATAGCACCATTAAATAGTTAACGGCATAGTGAGCAAAATGATTTCATTTGTAAAATTTAGTGAGCAAATTAGAAAAATTGAAAGTTAAGTGAGAAAATAGGAGAAATAGTATAATTCAGTGAGAAACGGTATAATTTACTCAAAAAAATTATTTGTGTAAAATTGCCCTGGTGCAATGTTGTTCTTTTTTGGAGAGGTTGAAATTTTCACAAATTAAAAAAGAGGGAAAATAAATTTGGGTGTAAAATGGTTTAAAATTTTACAAGTTGATGTAATTCAAATATTGTTTCAAATTAAGGATATGAGACTGAAAAATAATTTTTTTACACAATCATTCACGTTACGTCGGTTCAAAAACAAATCGACTTGGTATATTTAAACCTTCTTATATTAGCCGAATGCCGATAACGACGAGCTCGTTACCTCTTTCGATAAGTTGCTAGTGGATCTCCTCAGCCAGTCAAGCTGAATCAAAAATCTTAGAAACAAGTACATATTCTTTATGCCATTTTAGATTGTTTTCATACATGGTAAACTACTGTAAATATCAGATGATTAACTGTTTCATAAACCTGGACTGGAAGTGCAAAGCCAGGGCTTTAGACAGTGATTAATGACAATTCATTGGTCCTAGAAATCAAACTTGCCTTATTCTTTTTTTTGGGTCAATAGTTTTTGCAGATTATAAAATGGAATCTCCCAGCTACGAGCGTTTTAAGAAATGGTGCCACCGCAAATGAGAGCCATCTACTAAATAAAATGGGTTTAGGGTACTTCCAAAACTAATGGGCCTTAAGTAGCTTACCCATTAAAATCTTTTCATCTACGACCAGAGTTTTGTCATAATAAATAACCCCAACTAACACTACCTAACAAAAAATTACAAGAAACAGGCGTCGCTTTCACCAATTTACTTCCTCTTCCCACATCTGCTTAAATTCCACTTTATGTTAGGGTTTTACTCCATCAAAGTTATAATATTAACTGAATCTATCAGACAACCTCATCGATAAAAGAAAATGTTTTTTTATTAGAGGTTTTAAATTTAAACAGTTATATCCCCATGATATATATGTGTTACCGATGATTAATATAGATTTTAAATAAATATCACATCATAATCATCTCAGACTATTCAACAATAATAATCGTATTAACTTACTGCTTGTTTCTCAAAGTAATCGATTTTTTTATCAAAGTTATTGTTATATTTGTAGTATTCAAGATTTCAAGTGAAACATATTTATTAAAAGTTTTCTGTTTTTTTTGCTAGGTAAACAGGGAACCATGCAAATAACATTAACGTTATATTTATACGTGGAATAAATATACATGTAAGATTGTTTGTATCTTCCAAATTCTTAAATTGAAAATGAATACATTTATTCACACTCACAATTCAATAAGATATAAATTGAATTAAAAATCATTTAATAGATTTATTATAAACTAATTAACTTTAAGAATTATAGTAAAACAGATTTATTAGCTAAATTCTTTATTTTTATTATTAGTCTGACTCAGTTTAAATTATACTTTATTCAAATATGCATAACTTATGATTACAATTCTCCTTATAGTTTTTTATTATTATTAAAAGGCCTCCAATTTTAATGTGGACAGTGTTAGAGGTTGATTTGTGTCATATTTTCTCACTTTAGGGTTCTCGATAAAAGTTAGTAAACTGAGGTCTGTGTGTTTCAATGAAAATATTTTTCATAAATTGAATTATATTTTTTGAAAATATTTTATGAAAAATATTTTACTATGTTTGAAATATGTTGTTTAAACTCTTTTTTCACTAGTTGATTAATTTTTTAAAAATAATTTATTATAATTATTAAATATAATAAATAATATTATTTATCATAAAACTTAATATTATTATTTTTAAAATATTAAATTAATTTATTTAGTATAAAAAATATTATTTTTATAATTTTATCAATAAAAATATTAATATTGGTATATTTTATTGAAATAAAAATATTATAAATTATATTAATTATTTATTAAAGTAATATTGTTATATTATATTTTAAAAATATTAATTAGTATATTTTAAATATCTTTATATAATATTTTAGATTATTATATTAATATTAAATAATAAATAATATTCATTTTAATAATTTAATAATATTATTTCTATGAAATTATAATATATAATTTTTATTAATAATTTATTTTATATTATTAAAATAAAAATATATCTTATATTATAATATAATTGATTATTTTATTATATATTAAAAATAATATTATATTATTAGAAATATTAATAAATTATTTTAATACTTTAATAATTAATATTTTGATTAAATGATATTAAAATATTTTTTTATTATTAAATTTATAAAATAAAATTATTTTGAGTACTTATTATTTGAAGTGAAAAATTTAGAAAATGACTTATAAAAAATTAGGCTGTAATTAATTTTTCAAAAAACACAAAAGAAATTCTATTGATCAGAAAAGTGTTTTACGTTAACCAACTAATTTTACTCGAACAAAATTAGAAAAATGAAAAAATATTTCTAAAAAAAATTTCGGAAACAAGTGAACCATGAATGTTAAAAGTGTTATAGAAAACATAATATAATAGAAAGAAATTAAAATTTGGGATAAAAGTGAGTAGTGATGGACGTTTCACTTTCAGACGACAGTTGATTGAAGGGAGTGGGCGAAAGTCGTTGGTATCAATTCATGGCCCTTCGTATGTCTGCTGTTTTATATCAATTCATGGCCACGCCCTTTCCTTTCCCTTTCCGGGGCGCCTGCCCATACATGCATTGTATCGTACAGGCTACAAAATCCCTGCCTTTGTCTTCTATGAATATTCAAACTCTCACACAGTGAAGGCAAGGCTAAATACTTTTATTTACAGAAATCAACAACCGAAGCAGAAACAGACACTATTTAAAATGCACCGATTTACACTGTAAAGAAGAAGAAGAAAATAAACCATTAATTAATTTAATCACATGCTTTTCACGCATTTGAATAAATCTGATCAAGTTATTCGATTTGATCCCATCTTTCTTTTCTTTTTCGTTTTTTATGCTTCCATTAAGAAATGTCTCGACGGTATTGATATTAGTCATCTTAAGTCAACGGATCTGATGAATCCAATGTCACGGGAATTTAGTAGGCAGTGGGGCTGGGGAGGAGAGACATCCCATATATGATAAGACAACATCGACGATAGATATGCCTCTCTCGCCAAATGGGTCCCGATTTATGTCATTTTTTCGAGTCCTACGCTTATTCCTTTAACTGACCTTACTGTTAGGATTATAAATGACAATAGACATATCACGAATTATTTTATATTATTTCGATTAAATTTATGATAAACTTTTAAATCGAATAGATTATACTCAAATTCTTAACGAGTAAAAACGACCTAATTGATATTTGATTCAAAAAAATCGTGATCAACTCAAAAATAATATATTGAACTATAGATTTTTAAATTAAATTATTATTAATATTTAAATGTTGTTCTTTTTTAAATAACATAATTGATATGTTGCATGCCCATACACTTCTAATGTGATGGTGAAGTTAGACTGCTTTGATTGTTTCCCGATCTAAGAAGGCAAGTAAGTAGTCCCCGCAATGTAAAATAGGCTGCAAAAGAATGGTTAAGAATAGGTGTGATGTAGGCCTAGGAAGACTTTGAGTAGATAAGTTTGGTATAGATGAAATAAAGAGTATGAGACTGGTTTTGGTGATGGATATGGCGTGATGGTGATGTTGTTCTGAGATATATGGTTGTGGAATTTAGTAGGGTGAAAGGTAAAGATAAAGTGAACAAAGGAACAAGGAAGAACCTATGCTATAAAGATAATCCATGCATGCTAAAGATACTTTAAACTAACCTAAGCTTAAAATAAACATGTGCACTATAGGTTATATCACATATCAATATGCAACATATTATCTCATGTTGATTGATTATCAAATGATTTGAAAGCATGTATGCACTTGTGAGATAGAATTTCCCTGAATTGCTTGGCCTTAGATAGAATGATTGCTCCTTGTGGCATGACTTTTGGAACTGGTGGGGGTGTGCTTACATCAATAAGACTTTCATGTACCTAAGATTTAGGTTTAAACTTGTTTGAACTTCAATAGAACTAAGTCTGAGAATATTTCGAGTTCAAGTTTTTTGAGCTCGAGCTTGAAAATTTTAAGTTCACAAACTTTCGATTCGAGTTTTAATTTTTTATTTCGAGTTCGAGTCGAACTTGATAATTTTATACTCGTTGATTTTTTAGTTGAATCGAGTTCAATTTTACACTTTTAAAATTGAGTCAAACTCGTTAATATTCAAATTTTATGTCATCTCAATATTATTGATTCCAATAATACAAATCATTTTAAAAACTAAAAAGAAACGAAACAAATTCTAAATTCCGATAACCAATAGTATATTTTATACTTTTATAGCTAAAATTCTGATTAAGTTGACAATTAAGTTGATTTGAAGCTCATTTTAAGAAAAATATTATCTCAATATTTTTTCAATATTTTAACTAAAGAACATTCAGTTCCTTAATAATTTATATTTTTATAGTTATAAAATTCTGATTAAGTTAACAATTAAGTTGATCTGAAGCTCGTTTTAAAGTATACATTTTCTCAATAATTTTTTTATAAGATTAAAATTCAAAATTTTAACCAAGGAATATTCAATTCCTTAATAATTTTTTACCACAACAGTATGATAATAACAACCCTTTTCACAATCTCATTTAATCAAAGAGTACTTGTTTGACATTGTGCAATAAACAATGATCATAGAAGAAGAATGATCTTATCTATTAACTATCTATTAGTTAATCATAATTACTATGAATTATTAATATGAGTTATAGACTAGAATTTAGAAAAACTAGAATTTATAATTTTGAATGACATACTTAATATAACACTACAATATATTTATTATAATTAAAATAATGGTAGATTCGATCTAATATTCAATCTAATGTTGATAGAATATAATTATATTTTCTTTCAATTTGAAAAATTATTTTAATGATTTAATTATATTTGATTATATTTAATCATATTAAAAATTATATTTTAATTTAATCATAAAAGTAATATGTACGGTTCTCATGTGCTTTCATAACTAACTCTTAATTATTTAAAACTTTTATTTGACAAGTCATCTCAAAATTAGTTAAATCATAACTTTAAAAGTGTGATTAAATGTAATGGTTTCTATTGGATAAGACTGTCCTGTCCGAATTCCCAACCCCCCAAAAAGAAACTGATATTAAATTCTAACATTGGCTCCAAAACTTTACTCTTTTTTTTCATTCAAATTTGAAATGTGAACCAGGGGCAAGACCGTCATTTCGATTTTCCCATCAAACTCCATTTGCCGCAAAACCAAGCTACGAGTCTTTCCTCTCCGTAGCGCATGATTAAAGAGAAACTTCTAATATCCCTACGTGGCGTTTTATGATTTGTTTGTTTAAGCTCGTCCGGATTGAAAACGTCATTAGCCAAGAAGCAAACGCCAGTCATTTTTTCTCATTAAAAAAGACTGGTTTTTATATTCTCTGTTGTTTCTCTTTTGTTCTTTCCCTCTCTCTCTCTGAACTGTGTTTTTCCCCCTCCAGAAAACTCGCATATTCTTCCTTGATTTCTCTATCTTTCGGTTACGAAATCTCATGTACGAATCCAGCGATGCATAAGCTTCTAATGGATTGCAATTTTGATACTTAATGCTTCGATTTTCAACCGAGTTTGACCCCTGTTTTATTCACTGAGCTGCTCGATCTCTTATAAGAAAAACAACATGTTGGAGACAATGGAGAGTTCAGTCAATGGCGACGGTTTCTCGCAGTTACCGAGCTATGGAGACAGTAGCGAAGAAGAGCTGTCGGTATTGCCACGTCATACTAAGGTGTCGTCACTGGAAATAACCGTACTAATCGGTGCTCGTTGGCCTTAAAGGCGTCGTCAAGAAGGCTGTTGGACTTGGCGGATGGCATTGGCTGGTAATTCTTTGTAATTTATTTTAGGTTTGCTCGAAATGGGAGGGGGTTTAGAGTTGTATTGCGTCTGGGAATGTTTATACTTCAATTCTTTTTTTCCCTTGTAAGTCGATATCTTTTTAAAGATTTAAGAGACCTGAAATTGATTTTTTTCTAGGTAATGTGGATTCAATTTGAGGAAAATTGTCAACTTTAAATGTTTGTTAGGATAAAATAAACGTTTAGGTTCAACTAATTCAACAAATTTTCGTTTTTTTCTCCCATTGCTGATTTCGCTCATTAAATATTTTTTTCATTGTGTTACAATTCGTGTTTTATAAGTTTAATTTTCTAATGGAGATTGCAAGTTTAGTTGTTTCTTGTCTAAATTTACTTCAATTTTGATACTTGTTCTGCTTTCTAATTGTTTTTTCTTTCTAATCCAAATTTGGGTTTGGGGATGTGGTTTTAGATTGCATGCAAGTGCTTGTTAATGGATCTGGTATTTGAACTGTTTTATCAAGTGTACATGATATTCTGGAATTTTACAAAACATTTTGATTTTATTGAGATAATGGTAATTTGTTGCGGAAAGAGAGAAGGATTGAAATTTTCTAACATTGAGGTTATTGCATGATGGTGTTATCATTTATTCTTGATTGATTGATCTTAGAATGTTTCTCAATAAGAAACTCCTTTTTTTTCTTCTGAATATTGAATTTCTTGGGATTTTTAGCTGCCCTTCCGCTATCTAGAACTGCAATCATTTTCATATTCAACTTTGCTTCCTTGGTTTCTAAAAAAATCCCATTTAGTGTTACATTCATAGGTGATTACATGAGCTGGATTCCTGGAAATAATCAAACCTTTATCTTGAATTTTGTTATTTTCTGAACTTTAGATGAGCTAGTGGACTGAAAGACAAATTGACAATGGCAATTTTAACAGATTATTTTATCATAATCCTGTAGCTTCCAAAGCTATTTTGCGTTGGTAGTTTTTCAACAAGGGACCAGTTCCCCTGAAAATTTAAAATTATCATAAATTTTAGATTTTGTTCTTTATATTTTCTCTTGATAGTCTGTTTTTGCCCGCTATGATTTAATTAATTTGTTAAAATTTCAATAGGATATCCATGTCCCTTTCCCCGCTATTCTTTTGATTCCAAAATCTCCAAACTTGTCTACATGTGCGTCCTCTTATCCGAGCATATTGGTAGCCCAGGCATTAGACATTTACCTTTTAACTGATAGTGATATCTGTTTCCTTATTTAATAAAACGCAGGTTCTACCAATGGCATGAAGTAAAACTACAGAGAAATGCCCTCTGCGTGATTGAAGCCCCTACTGGTAATGAAGAAGATGATGACATTGAATTTGAAAACATGCAGTGGAATGGATCAGACATGGGTGCGTTTATTTTTATATTGTTATTTCAAAAATTGCATCTGCTTCCAAATTTTAGATTTTCATGAGTTAAGGTCTATATGTTTCAAAATTCAACCGAGAACAATTTTCAACACCATCAGTGATTTGAGTCTAAATTGTCCTGTTTTTTTTTTCTTTTGCCAACTTTGGGTACTATGAATATTGAGCTGCTAGGGTCTAGCGTGAGACCTTTATATCTTGGAAGCAGAGAGTACTATAACCCTTAATGGCTTTGATCTATAAGGTAGTGAGGTTCAATGTTTTGATTCCAACTTATTTGTCTTTTGATTGATCCCATAACACTTATTTAAACTTATAATGCTTGTTTCGACTTTTGATTTCCAGCTTCTGATGACACTCAAAAGTCTCATAGATCAAGGCGTAGAATACATAAATTATCCAGTTCTTGTCATAAAACAGTGAGCAGATCTCTTTCTTGTGACTCACAATCTAAGAGGTCTATTTCTGCATCCCGTGGGTCCATGGTAAATGAGTTTCAGAACTTTTATTTTCTTTTAACAGTTTTTTGTTATGATTTATTGCCCAGAATAATGTATTGCCAAATGATGTTAGCTACTCCCGCCCCCCCCCAAAAAAAACCCAATTTGAGTATGTATTTACATTATATTTACTCTGTAGAAAGTTGACCTCAGCAACTAGAGATGGCTGCTTTATGGAGATATTGGCGACACTTCAATCTTGTAAGTTTTTCATGGAGAAAGAAGTAATTAGAATTATGAACCTTTGTCTGTAGCACGTGTACAGTAAAACAGAATAATGGTTTAAATGCCATTGCTTGCTATTTCCAGGTAATTCCATTCCCAATCCATCGAAAGAGCAATTAGTTGATGTCGTTCAGAGACACTTCATGTCGCAGGTAACTTACTCAACTGCTCTCACAACTTCCGCCACTTTGATTTTGTTTATTATCATTCTACCACGTACCTGATTGTATTTTCTTCTTGAAAGCTTGCGAAGTTTTTCGATCAAGACAATTGTGTTTTAGTGCTTTACACTTGGTGTTTGAATATTGAGGATGAGATTTGATATTTTTGGACAATTTCTGATTAGAATCTAAAAATATCATCTGTTGGTGCAGAAAATAGATGAGCTGCAGGTAATTGTTGGATTCATTCAGGCAGCTAAGATTGAAGTCTGTTTGTAAATGAGACACCTGTGAGTTGGAAGGGGTGTCAAAGTGAAGCCCCTAACAGAAACTAGGGTATCCTAATGTCATCTCTCCGTGAATGTGTTATCTGTAACATATAATGTATTTGTGACGTATGGTATCTGTTGTGTCAAGTTGGCTTTGTAATTTACTATGTATAGAGGCTGCTCCATTTTGGTAGATATATTAAATCCTGAACATGGTTACAATGCTTGCCTCTTTAGGAACTCATTGCGTGCTTCCTTCTAAATCTTGTTTGAATCTTTGTAATTTATAGGGCAAGCCATTGTTTAGGGGATTAATCATGGGTATGGGGCAAGCATGGTTAACTTTGGTGGGCTAAAGTTGGAAGTAAATGGTCCAAAAACTAACAAGGACACTGAAGAATTCTTGGTCAAATTAAGAAACCATCTTTTCTCTGAATGCAGATTTCTATAGACTAGGGCTGTTTTGAGAATGTGCGATGAATAATATAGACAACTTTTTTGTACGTGGTAAGAAGGTTTTTATCGGAAATTAAAAATATATGAACTTCGTTAAAAGAAAACCATGTGATACATGTGTAGAATAATAAGACACGGTAAACATAGTCAAACAATATATATAAGAATCCATACAAGTGTTGATATACATGTAAGAAGTATTGATACCGTGCATACAAGTATCCATATATAATAATATATAAGAAAGTGTAGAAAACCAATTAATATTAGACAATACTGATTTATTGAGACCGAAAATGTTGACTTAAATTTTATATGTTATAGTTTGTATCGATACATTTTTAAGTATATGTGTAAAAGTATTGATACTTACACACATGTTTTCGATACATGATGTAAAGGAAATGCCTCAAGCATAATGCTATGAGGTGATCTTTATTTATACAATCAATTTGTACATCTATAAACCAGAAAATAAAAAGAATTATACAATTAAAGGCAATTGACTGGAATTAAGCTGAATCAGTAACAGGAGTAGAATCATGGAGAATCAACTAATTTCTTGGTCAGAATCAGGGGAAGCGGATTCTCCTCTAATATCCCACCTAAAAGTTGCTGTGGGTGAAATGGGAAAACGCATAACTTGAACAATCCAACAAAAACTGTAATTTCGGCACCCCTTTAGTGAAGAGATCGGCCAATTGAAGATGAGAGGGGACAAACCCAAGACTAAGGACCCGTCGAGCTACAGTTCCCTAACAAAATGATAATCGATGTCAATGTGCTTGGAACGAGACTTGGTGACTGGGTTGGAGGCCATAAAGATAGCACTTTGGTTATCGCATAACATCTCGGAGGAGAGAGCGGAGTGCGATATATGAAGTTCAACGAAGTGTTCAGGAAAGTTCAGCAACAACAGAAGCTAGAGCACGTATTCAGCTTCAGCACTTGAACGAGCAACATTAGTTTGCTTTTTCAAACACACGAGATGAGACTTTGACCAAAGTAAACATAGCCTGTTGTAGAGTGTAGGTAACAGGGCAACCAACCCAATCTGCATCAGAATAATCAAGCAAAGCGAAGAAGAATCTCGCGAGAGTTGTAAGCCATAATGATAGGTGCCCTTAACATATCGTAAAATACACTTCAAGGCACGAAAATGATCAGTAGTAGGAGCATGCATATTGACATATAGAGTTAACACTAAGATAAATCAGGTCGAGTAAGAGTCAAATATTGCAAGCTCCTGCAAGTGATCGAAACTGAGTGACATCAGAATAAGCAGTTCAAATTTAATTAGATGAGATCCCACCAAAAAAGGAGTAGAAATAGGTTTGCAATCCACCATGTTTTCCCGAGTCAACAGATCAAGAGCATATTTGGTTTGGCTGAGAAAAATTCCTTTTTCATTACGAATATCTCAATTCCCAAAAAAATAGTGTAAATTACCAAGATCCTTCATTGAAAATTCTCGTGTCAATCGATTGATGAGTGTACGAAGCATAGACTAATTATTACCTGTAATAACCATATCATCGACATATAAGAGAAGATAAATAACACCATGAGGACCATGATACACAAAAAGTGAGGAATCGGCACGACTCGCAAGAAAACCAAGTCTAAAGCAAAAACTGACTGAAACGCTGGAACCATGCCCGTGGGGCATGTTTTCAGACCATAAAGAGCACGTTGTAAGCGGCAAACATGAGAAGGGATTTGGGATCATGTATCCTGGTAGTTGTTCCATGTAAATTTCTTCTGTAAGAAAACTATGGAGAATGCATTTTAACGTCAAGCTGATGAAGTGACCAGCCATGCAACGCTCTTGAAAGGAGACGTTAGATTCTATAATGTGGAGCGCGGTGATTTGGGCATTTTAATGATGAATTTTGTTGTTAGCGAGTACTGTTAAGCATGGTGTTATAAAAAAGAAACCAAAACTTACGGGATGAAAGCAAAGGAAGAAGAAAGTGGCCCACGTGAATGGCCTTGTTTAGATGTACACCCCACACTGGTATATTACATATTTCGAGTTACAACCATAAAATTTATACACATAGATTTACGTTTAAAAAATATCTTAAAACAAAAAATACAAAGTAAAGATAACGAATTCATTATAATATTAAAATTTCAAAAGATTTACAATTATAAATATTTTTTGGTTTCTCAGACTTTATCTAATAGCTTTAATCTTTATTAATTAGTTATAAAAAATTAATTGATGGTAGAAAAAACCGTAGATTATATAAAATCAATACAAAATTTGCTTTCAATTAAAAGTTAATAGAAATAGTTATATATGAAACTGAGTGAACGCTTCCATCACATATCTTTTTTTTCTTTCAAATTTCGTTGTTTATTAAATATATTAAATTATCGTGTTTGGTTTAGGTCTTTTCAAGCCATCTTGTACAGTGGTCCGAATCTTTTATCGAGGAAAAGAGAGCTGGTAAACAGAATGGTCCCCCTCCTAAGTTTCAATTTCTTTTTTCACGTTTGCACAGTGCGGTCGTCACTGGGCATTATTCGGTTGGGGTTTCATGATAAAAGTCTTATCTCATTATGAGAGCCCAATCTTAATAATTAAATTCTTTTCCTCCACGGAAGCTAAAAGAACATGAATTTGTACATACCGTGTTTGTTTTTCTCCCTTCCTGTTTTATAGTTAAGATGATTTCATTTTTCATCTCATGTTATTCAGTTAATTTATATTACTGTAGGGATTCAACTATTGAATTTTCAAATTATGGCAAATTACATATTTAATCACATAACTATAATTGTTTTCAATTTTGGTCATTCAACTATTATTTTAGAAAAAAAATTTTGGTCATTCAACTATTTTTAGAAAAAAATCAACAGTAACGCTACATTTTGATTTTATTTTGATCACTAGTTGATAAAAATGTAAGAAAACTGTTGGCGTGACATTTTTTCAATGATAACGTGACATTACATTATGTTGACACTTTAGTATTATCGTTAATTTTATAACGGTGTATGTCCAATATGAAACCAAAATATAATGTTAACAATAATTTTGAAAAAACAAATAATTGGGTGACTAAAACGGAACTAAAGTGATAGTTGGATGACTAAAGGCATAGTTTACACTTAAAATTATTATGAGATATATATTGATTATAGTATGAAACTTAATTGTATGTGAATCGAATTATTCATTCAAGTACATTGCTCACTTAATATTTTCAATTATATATATATATATATATATATTGTTCAAATTGATATTTACCATATAGGTTATATAATGCTATATAATAGACATTAAAAATATGATCTATTTCTTAAACTAAACTGTCAAGTAAAATAATTAAATTATCAAAGAAAAATAAAATACGAAATCATGAACAAAGTCGAAGGTACTTGTATTATATTTTTTGTAAAATATGTTTTAAATCGAATTCAGAATTCAATGTATTATACATTTAAAGATTTGGATTTAGTAAATAAATATCTTATATCCAACCAAATGAATATGTGTTAATACCATATGCTATTTACCGCGTTTGGTCCAGCATATGACTTAACGCTAAATGGGCTTTGAAGAAGACAAAAGAGGACGATGGGCGGCTCATCGGCCGCAAATCAAATTCACAACATGAACAAAGTGTAGCAGCTTTTGCAAACAAATCCAAAATGTTTTCATTTATACCTTCACATCGGATGATGCTGTTTCAACCAAGGAACATGAATATAAACATCTCGAGAAAAAAGAGAGGATTTAACCCATTCATTTTCCATGGAGTACAAAGTCATTAGAGTTTGGTGCCCACTGGGCGTCCTTCTATAAAGCTATTAATGACCCACTAAATTATGATATTTATTCATCCTTATCAAATAACATGAACCCTCCCACTTCATTTTCAAAGCACATCATGTGATTCAACTCTTTGATCAATGATTACAAATAACAATTTTGCTTGCTTTGCAATTGGCCCGAGGCAGCAATTGGGTCAAGACTCCAAGTGACGTTGTTGTTCTGTAAAAAACTTTTTTGGAGGATATCTAATCTAACCACTTTGTATTCTATCAAATGTTATCCAACAACTCTACTGGCTAAATGGAATCCCAACTTCACTTAATTAATTTATATAATGTCCTAATCCACAAGTTTATTTTTAAAATTAGACTTCCAGTAATTAAGACATAACCATGTTGGCACCGGAGAATGATATCCTTCTTTGTAAGAAATTGAGCTCAGCTTTTCCACCATTTTATTATGTTCTGAAACCGATATAAAAAACCAAGTCCAGAGGGAGCAAATAAAATATGCCGCTTTCAACCGTTGGATGATTCAGCAGTTGTAATCTAAAGGCAGACAGCTGGATGGCTTCCTTTATCTCTCGTCATGTCAGAGCTCTCCAACTTAATATCCGATCACATTATTTTCTCATAGTTTATTGTAGGAGCTGGAATCCAACTTGTCTATTGCCTTAAATCTCTCTCTCTCTCTCTCTCTCTCTCTCTCTCGTGTGTGTGTATATATATATAAACACATATATATAAACACCAAGTTGGAAGGAGCTCTCACGGTAATAAAGTCTACAAAGAGGAAAACTAAACTTCAATGCTGTTTATATATCCAGTAATTTGTAAGAAAAAGGCCCACTCCATGGTCGAATATTGAGTGAAGTGAAAGCATTCTTCCATCCCTACTAATAAATAAAAAAATCCTGAATTTTTCTATATTTGAATTGTCTTCCCCCCCCCCCACAAATAAAGTTGTCCTTTTAATAGTTTATAATAATGATTAGTTTTTTTGAATAAGTAAGAAATATGATCGAAATACAAATAAATTTTAAAAATTATGATATACCAAATTATATCGATCTGTCATCTTAAATAATATTTAAAATATATAAATCAATCATTAAAAATAAAATAAAATCATTTAATAAATAATTAAATTAAATAATTCGAAAAAAATGATAAATATAAACGGATACTACTAACGATGCAGCTGCCTAATAGTCAAAAGCCAACATTAAAATTGTTAGATTAAAGGGCCGGTTTCTATAGTTGTTATTTTAGAGAGAGCAATAAGCCAATAAAGAAGCACGTGCGTGGTGCTGATAATTGTTTAGGGTAGGACCGAAACAGAAGTGTCTCAAACGCGCCGTTCATTTTCCATGTAACTACAAGTAGGGGCGTAAATGAGAAGAGATAGATCGTGAGTAATTCAAGATCGATTCGGTCAATATTCTATAAATACTCAGATCGAATGGACTCGACTCGAGCTCGACTTGAATTCTAAACGAGCCGAAACGAACTACTTAATACTTAACTTGAAAAGCTCGTGAGCAACTTGAAAAGCTCGTGAGCAACTTGAAAATATAATATATTAAGATCTTTTTTTTTAATTATTAATAATATTAACATTTATGTGTTGATTTAAAAAAAATACAGTAAGATTTTCATGTATTTAAGGTTCAGGTTCGAGTTTGAGTTTGAAGCTTCAATCTAGTTAACTTTAAGATTTTTTTTTTATTTCGAGCATTTTTGAACTGCTCACGAGCTTCTATTCAGGATTTCGAGTTCAATTTGAACTTAAAAATTTTAAACTCGCGAGTTTTCGAATCGAGTCGAGCTGTATATCAAATTTTCGAGTCGAGTTCAACGATACTCGGCTCGCTTACTCTATAAGACAAATCGAGGCAAATGCCGTCTGAGGGCCCCTTTTCCATGTGGCTAATACCGAAAATGACAACGTCCACCTTCACTTGTTGTTTCCTATAATAATAATAATCATAATTTACTCATCAAGCAAAAGAGATTTCCCCGTATAAATACGTGTTGACCATGTGAGTACGTATTAATACTTCATTATATTTTTTATGCATGCCAAGTTGTGCACGATATGTGGTGCATATTTTCAATGCTTTTATTTTATAAGTATGATTTGCTTCAACAGTTAATCTATATTGCAAATGGTCAGTATTTTAAGAAATAAATGTTATATAGTCAATTTTCTAAATGCACATAAAATATCATTGTGTCACATACACGTGACATTCACATTGTTCACGGATAGATTTGAACCATTTATAAAACTTATTTATATATTATTTAATAGTTTTAACTAATTAAAATGTAATTTTTAAATCTTAAAACGTACCACCTAAAGTGAATTATATATTGACTATTTAGACGAGGATTAAGTACTACCAATGACTTCGTTCTCTTAATTTATAATGTATAAAATATTATTAAATTATTAAATAATATAATATTTGAAGGGAGCACATAAAATTAGATTAAGGATACATCTGCCACATATTAGCTGTCCATCAAATTAATGTATATCATCGAACCAAAATATGGAACATCTTATCGCCAATAGTGGGACCCAGTATCCTACGGTAGATTGACGTGTAGGGCTAACTGGCATTAATACTAATTTAATAAATTTATAATCGGACCATCAAAGTACCTTTTTTTCTAATGAGTACTCGCAATCGTAGAAATTTACGACGAATCAAAGTTTTAAGCGTACGGCGTCGTGTAGGTTTAATTTTGGTTTAAAAAACTCCATGGTCCTTATATTATTTTAAAGTTTAAAGATTAGTAATTATGCTAATATATTTTTTGATTAAATCATTGTGCTTATATAAATATCATATTTAATACAAATATAATTTTAATTATACTTTGTGAATTAATATAAATATATTTTAATTTTTATTATGTATGGCATATTTAATCTAATGTCCTTTAGGGTACTTTTCTATTTTTATCGTACCATAATCATCGGATTTAAATTTAAACACATAATTCACTACTGATTTTAAACTCACCGTTACAATATTAATCTCACAGTTACAATAACTAATCTCATCATAATTAATATATTTGAATTTAAACATATAATTTATCATTAATTTTAAATTTACTATTGCAATATTAAATCTCACTATCATAATAACTAATTTTACCGTAATAACTCTTTTTAATCTCATTAGAATTAATTACACTGCCCATCCAAAAAATATTTAAATACTAAGTTATTATAAAATAAAAACATCTAATAAATTTACATATTAAATAATTAGTCATCTAATTTAAAAATACAAAACAAATAGATTGATATAAAAATTATTATTTTAAGGATAATTTTATCTAAAATAACATAAATTGATAAATATTATTTTTATTTGGTGGTAATGAACAAATTAAATATAATTATATTTTTTAAAAATTATTTTCCTGATAATAATATACTTTTTTGTGGATGAACGCACACGAAATGATATAAGTCAAAAATAAAAAATTAATCTAAAATCCCTTTAAAATCACAAAAATTTAAATTAATATAATAAAAAATATATTTTAATCCTTAAAATTTTATGATTTTATTATAACCTTTTAGAAAATTCTAAATTTACCCCTGACCAGGCGCCTACCTACAATGATCTAAAATTTCAACTTGATTTTATTTAGAAATATTGGAAAATAAATAAAGGCCTACAAAAACGATAAACTAATTAAATTAAAAAAGTACAGTCTCTAATACTTTAAATATATTTCATTTCATCCCCTTCTATCTTCTCCCCTCTCTTTTTTGTGTTTTTGCTTGATTCAGTGCCACTGTTTTTCATCTCTCTGCACATCAGAATAGAACAGATAAAATTCACGAAATTTATAAATTTTGTGTTTTTGGGCAGTGTTAATTCACTGCTTGAGAACATCCCATTTGTATTTAGAAACAAATTGGAAGTTATTAATCCATTATATCCCTTCTTTCTTCTTTTGTTTGTTTGGGTTTCTTCCGATCGAGAGAAGCTGCGCGAAATTAGGATTCTGGCGTTGAAATGTGGGTAAAAAAATTAGTTTTATTGATTGTTAAGTCTACTGAAGAATCGAGAAAGATTGTATGTAGTTAGAAGAGCTAGTATTTACTATTTGGATCTTAATGGAGCTCAGAATCCGTTTTGGACCAACAGCTATAAACAGATTTGGTTTCAAGCTTCGCTTTGCCGCCGTTGTATTCAAGGTAAAGGTTGGATTTCACTTTTATTTTTTAACAATAAAAAAACTATTAAACTGTAAAAAAAATGTTGCTAAACTGGTGTTTTATATGAATGTAAAGAAAATTTCTTGATTGGTTCCTCGTATAAAGATGATTCCCTCTGGTACTTCATAGTAGTTTGATGTATACGTAGTTAATTCTACTTATGAATTACTTTCCTTTTTCCGTGGTTGCTTTCCTTTTCTGGAAGCTGTTCACTAAGGGTTACTTGTTTGGCAAAATCTGCTCTTTTACTTTAATGAACTATTGAAAATTTGAGAAGTAGCTGGGACTTGTAAACTTGCTGCTTTTGCCATTCCCCCGATTTTTTTTTTCACTTTTGAATTATTTGAAGTTGAAATTTTTGTGGTCAACTCTGCTTCAATTAGCTAAATTGGAGCTCATGATTTGCAAAAAGTTAATCTTTGAACTCGTATTAGCCATTCCTAATTTTGTTTTATTAGATCCGTTGTTGCATAGATTCTTTGCTTTCTGATTTCGGGATTTCTTGATTGTGCCCTTCTCTTTAAAACTCAGACTTTTCTGGTTTCTAGTGCAGATTTTATTGACACTCTTGTGGTTTGGAGCTTCTACAGCAAAATTTAGGGAGCAGCATCCGCAATGGGAAGTCCTAAAAAGAGGAAGTAGTGAAAATATTGTCTCACACTCATGTATTCATGACCAGATAATTAAGCAGAGGACGCGACCAGGTCGTTACATTTATTTGGTTACCCCTCAAATTTATGATCATTCCGATAACTCAAATCATCTTCATCACAAAGGAAGGTCGCTGCTTGAGGTTCCTGAATTGCTTGGGCATACAAATGATGCTAAGAAACCTATAAGAATATATTTGAATTATGATGCAGTTGGCCACTCCCAGGATAGAGATTGTCAAAAAGTTGGTGACATTGTGAAGGTGGGTGGTTTTGTTTCCTTGTAAACCCTCTAGCACTGTTTGTCTGGTCAAGATTGTGAATCTGATGTTGGGTACTTGGTGTTTATTTTTTTGTGTTTTTTCTGTTCCTTTGGTTTTTATTTTACCAGCTCGGGGAGCCTCCTGTGGGTTCTCCTCCTGGATCTCCCTCCTGCAATCCTCATGGTGGTCCTCCAATTTATGGTGACTGTTGGTATAATTGCACCTTTGATGATATATCTGGGGAGGACAAACGTCATCGCCTTCGCAAGGTTTCACTTTATATATTTTACAAATGCACTTGCTTTTGTTTGAGTTATGTATGATTAATCACTTGCTAACTTTTGAAAGGAATTTAATGAAGGCTCTAGGGCAGACAGCTGACTGGTTTGAGAGAGCCTTGGCCGTAGAGCCTGTGAAAGGGAATTTGAGATTGAGTGGATATTCTGCATGCGGACAAGATGGAGGTGTGCAACTTCCACACAAATATATTGAAGGTATCTCATTGCAGTTCCATTACTTTGTTTAGACCTTATATTCATCTTGAGCATGGTCTCTAAAGAGTAGTTTCCTTTAAGGTTCATTCTTTTGTATTTGTACTAAAGAGTATTTATTAATCTTTAAAATTTCTTGCAGAGGGTGTAGTTGATGCAGACTTGGTCCTGCTTGTGACTACAAGACCTACCACTGGCAACACTTTGGCATGGGCAGTAGCATGTGAACGTGATCAATGGGGCCGTGCAATTGCTGGTAATTTATTGTTTTTCCATCTCACAAGTGGAACATGTGGCTGCTATGTGCGGTAGAAATCTAAAATCAGAAGCAACGGGGAACTTGTATTTTGTAGGACATGTGAACGTTGCTCCTCGGCATTTAACAGCTGAAGCAGAGACTTTACTTTCAGCCACTCTTATCCACGAGGTTTGACGATTATTCTTTCATGTTAATTTCATAAGTATAGAAGAAAATTTCATTCCTAATCACCCTCTTTATTTTAATCCAGGTTATGCATGTTCTTGGCTTTGACCCGCATGCTTTTGCTCACTTTAGAGATGAGAGAAAAAGGAGGCGTAGTAAGGTAATTGCATGACATTTATATTTAATATGCGCTTGATACACTATTGTGATAAACTTTATGAAGTCAAAGCTCAAACCCTAAAAAATGTTGTTGCCTTTGAAATTGGAGTTTGGTTGAAGTTTTAGTACTTTGTATTTTTTACAAATGCTTTTGAGACTTTGTTGCTTATGTCTTGCTACCAATATGAATCTTTTTTTACCATCCTAGTATTTCATGGACCCAATTTAGAACCTCACTATGAGACAGTCATCTCTATGTGCATTTTGCAGGTTACTGAACAAATCATGGATGAAAAGCTTGGGAGGATGGTAACTCGTGTGGTGCTTCCACGTGTTGTCATGCACTCACGACATCATTATGGGGTATTGTGAACTTCTCTGTTGTTTTGAATTTTGTGACTTTAGATTGCTGAAAAACAAAATAAGAAAATCAAGGAAATGGTTAATAGCACTATTGACAGGCATTTTCAGAAAATTTTACGGGCTTAGAGCTAGAAGATGGGGGAGGACGTGGCACGTCTGGTATTCACTTCTGTCCCTGTTATTTTTGTCTCTCCCCTTTCTATTGAGGCATTGATTGTAGATTTTTAACTCATGGAAACTATCTAAAAATTAGTGTAAAATACGTAATATGATTCTTAATAGAAGATACAACAGTATAACACTTTGATCCTTAATGTTTGAGGGATGACTTGGCTCCAGGGTCTCATTGGGAAAAGAGGCTTTTGATGAACGAGATAATGACGGGATCTGTGGATACAAGATCAGTAGTTTCAAAAATGACTTTGGCTTTGTTGGAGGATAGTGGATGGTATCAAGCTAACTACAGCATGGCAGATCATCTTGATTGGGGTCGCAACCAAGGAACCGATTTTGTTACTTCTCCTTGTAATCTCTGGAAGGGGGCTTATCGTTGCAACACTACCAATTTTTCCGGTTGTACATATAACAGGGAAGCAGAGGGTTACTGCCCTATTGTAACTTATAGCAGAGACCTACCTAAATGGGCTCAGTATTTTCCTCAGGCTAACAAGGGTAATTTTCTCATTTGGTTCTTTTTATCTGTCTAATTTTGTTTTTTCTGATCTATTTATATGACCCATACACCCTAGTAATTATTTGTGAAGATTGAATAATCAATCCATTGACATATGAAATTTTGAATAAGTTGCACATGAAGCAAAGTTATTTTCAGTTTTGGTTTGCATCTAAATGTACTTGTTAAAAGTGATACTCATGTACTTCATGCAATTTTAAGTATGCTAGGGAATGAAATGGTTTGAAGATACGAGCATTGAATGCTATCATTTTAATACTATCAACATTATTGAATTTTTACTTCGGTCCTCTCGTAAGCTATGTGAACTTCTTTACTGATCCTTGCAGGTGGTCAGTCTTCGCTGGCTGATTATTGCACATACTTTGTGGCTTACTCTGATGGATCCTGTACGGACACTAACAGTGCAAGAGCCCCAGACAGAATGTTAGGTGAAGTGAGAGGGAGTAACTCCAGGTGAATTTTGACCTTAAAATTTTCAGTGGAACACAGTTTAAACTTCTTACCTGAGACACAGTTTGACCTTATGAGGAAATGGCTGATCAATATTCTTTTGTGATGAATAGGTGCATGTCTTCTTCCTTAGTACGTACTGGTTTTGTACGGGGTTCTATGACCCAAGGAAATGGTTGTTATCAGCACAGATGTGTAAATAACTCTTTAGAGGTATGGAATCGTGTTTGTAAAGCCAAGTTTTGATAAAAGTAGCCTTGTAGCTTGAGAGTTATGATCATTGTGGGCTGTAATCTTATCTTTTCAGCGTATAGTTCTTTGGCAATTGTTCATTTGCTGCAACGCCCAAATTACAATAAATCTTTTTCAATAATGGCCTGGCTGAATGAAGACACCTGTTTATAACAGTAAATGTGAAATCTGGCAAAGAAGCACTGGCTCATTGAAGTTTATCTGTAATTTTGTTAACAATTGTTCTTTCTAGGTTGCTGTGGATGGTATTTGGAAAGTATGTCCAGAAGCTGGTGGACCAGTTCAGTTCCCTGGATTTAATGGTAGTTTTCATCTGCTGACTTTTTATTCAATATGATCCTATCTATACGCGATAGTAATTCTTTTTCCATTTTATCTGCAGGAGAACTGATTTGTCCTGCTTACCATGAAATCTGTAGCACTCCTGCTGCTTCTGTGTCAGGGCAATGTGCCAATTCTTGTAATCTTAATGGTGACTGTGTTGATGGAAAATGTCATTGCTTCCTTGGATTTCAGGGTCATGATTGTTGTAAAAGTGAGTGCAAGGATCCTTCTTTATTCCATTATTTAGCTTTGTGTAAGACAATATTTCATATATGAATTCTCTCCTGAACTGATCCTTTAAAACAAAAACTGATGCTATTTTCCTTTGTCCTCTTGTCTTATAAATTCAAGGATCTTGCCCTAACAATTGCAATGGGCGTGGAAAGTGCCTATCAAATGGGGTTTGTGAATGTGAAAATGGGCATACCGGTATTGATTGCTCAACAGGTATAGTAATTATTCATTATATTTGGAAAATATTCTTACTGATGCTGTATAGTATTATTCTATCGTTTTGATGATTTTTATGTACTGATTTACTTGGAATTATATGCAGCTGCCTGCGATGAACAATGCAGCCTTCATGGTGGGGTCTGTGACAATGGGGTTTGCGAGTTTCGCTGCTCTGACTATGCAGGCTACACATGCCAGAATAGCTCCTCTCTCCTCTCAAGTCTTTCAGTATGCAAAAATGTGTTGGAGAGGGAGTTGTCCGGGCAACACTGTGCACCCAGTGAGGCAAGTATCTTACAGCAGCTCGAAGAAGTTGTTGTCATGCCCAATTACCACCGACTGTTCCCCAGTGGTGCTCGAAAGTTATTTAACAATCTCTTTGGGAGCCGCTACTGTGATGCAGCTGCCAAGCAACTAGCCTGCTGGGTAAATTTACTCATCCTTGCTCTTCTATTTCCCCATTGGTAGCCAATCACAGGAGTTGAACTCTAAAATGCTTTCTCTGTGTGATACCAGATTTCGATCCAAAAATGTGATGATGGGGACAACAGACTACGGGTATGCCATTCAGCATGCCAGTCATATAATTTAGCATGTGGAGCATCATTAGACTGCTCAGACCAAACTCTATTTAGTAGAGAAGAGGAAGGCGAGGGCCAATGCACCGGCTCGGGTGAGATGAAGCTTTCGTGGTTTAATCGGTTGCGGACTAGTTTATTTTCAAGCAATACATCTTTGAAAGGAATATCTATAGGGTATAGGCAGTCATAACCCCTCTCTCTTTTTCTAACGCCAATCCCCTCTTCTCCCCGTCTAATTTTGGCTTGTAATTTTTCTAGGGTTCTAGTATAGGAAAGTTGGCACATTGTGTCCCAAGTGTAGAGTTTGTTTTTTTCTTTCGCCCAAAGTCAATTTGAAAATTTGGGAATGTTCAGGCTTCTCAAGATGAAAGCCACGTGTAGAGAAAACTGAAAATGTATTTGCTAAAAAGAGAGAAAAAGAAAAGAGGAATCTCTTTTGATGTTTGGCCGAAGGCCTTGAAAGGAAAGGAAATCTATCATAAATTTTCTACCTGTGCCACACTCTCTCTTATCCAATGGTTATTGATCCATTAATCTAGGAAATTTAGGTAGTATTTCTCCTGGCAATGATTAGGCAGTAATTGTTTTGTAATGTAATAAAAAAAGTAATAGATCTTAATATTTAATGTTGTAAACAAAATTAAAATCCAAGTACACAATAAAGGATGAACAGTAGCGTAAAACACTAAAATAAATAAATATTCATCGTGGATAGTAGGACAGCAAAGCATGCAGAGTGTAGCTACAGTGGCTCACGCAAAGCTTATGGCATCTCTTATTTCTTGGTTCTTGAACATCATTAGATTGGTGAAGAATGCATACACATCACGGGACTTACTCACCAAACATACCAACCACCATCTTTATATCTCACACAAGTTCTTAACTAAATCTATTTCTGACAAATTAAGTAAACTATTGATTTCGATATTTATAACTTGAAAAATCTTACAATCCAATCAAAGTTTAGACCATAATATAACGAGCAAAACCGAATTAAACACCATCAGAACCATGTGTCATGATGTTCATGACCCGGTCGGACAAAATGTAATCACATAGTCAGACGCGATACAGGTCATGGTACTGGTGGCGTCATCGTAGGCATAACTGTAAGCCGTGGGGCATGCATTCTTGAACAACTGCGAGTACTCGGTCGGTGAGCATGACTGAGGTGTAGAATGGTCGCCGGTGCAGTAATATTCCGGCGTGTTGAAAGCGGCACAGGCGCTTTTACAAGCAATGACTGAACCCGAATCCAACATCTGTAACTCAGCGGGGCAATCTATATTGAGATCCTTGACACAACTTGCGTATTGGCATGTCCCTGTGCCACCAACGGCCTTCACTGCTAACCCAAGGTTGTAACCATCCACCAGACTAACGTCGTAAAAGTCCTTATTATTACTTCCATTAAGGGTGAACTCCACCAGGGAAACGGGTGGCTCACCACCACCGGCACACTTTAACCCGCCACCGCAGTTGCCGGTTACACATTTGTCAGAGCCAGAGTTGTCGAATTTGCAGCCGGTTCGACCCCAAAAGCGACCAGATCAACCGGGTGGAGCCTGGAATTGAGATGATGAACCAGGTGCCAATGCAAAACCACCACCACCAATGGCGGGACCTTTTCCGGCCAGAGAACCAGGCCATACAGTGAAATTACAACGATTTTCGATAGTAAAAAGGGTAGCCGAAGAGAATGTCGCCCCTGAAATCGGTGTTATAAGCAAAACCGAGTCAATGTTTTTTCTTTATTCGAACCAAAAACTTGAAACATCCAGTGGGTAATGATTCTAAAACGGAAAAGATAAAAACTTTTATTAAAAAAAAACAGATAAGAAAAATGTCCTAAAGCAATACATTTACCAAATGAGACGTGATTCAGCAGAAAAAGAAAATAAACCACAGGGGAATTCGCCATTGTTCTTTTGTGAGGAAGGAGAGATTGAGTAAAATGGAACCGAGATGATGTGCGAATCTACATAGAACGTTATCGTATTTATATTAGGCCGGCTCGGTTCCACTACCCCATAAATTTTGTTAACAAAGATATAAAATTTGTCCCATCTTTTCGTGAACAAGATTAGATTTTTTCACACAGAAATTACAAATATTATATTTTTGGTTTAAGAGAATAAACTCTACGCTTTCTTTCTCTTTCAGTGAAGACGATGTACATTCATTGAGGTACAAATCGGTGACGTCACGTTTTTTTTTTTTTGATAATTCATCAATTTTATTATCTAAAGAAGCATAAAATACTATAAAAAAATACCGATCTCAACACCTAATGTACAAACTACATACAAAAAAATATCAGATCAGTTCTAATATAAACCCCATGAAGTACAAAGGTTAGAGTTAACTCTATCAGTCCTATTAATATTTTTCCCCCTAAGCTTGATTCCTACAAATTCTTTGATGTAAATCAGGAGATCATCATTGGCTCGGTGGTATCCTCTAAATATTCGTTTGTTACGCTCCTCTCACAAAAGGTATAAAGAAGCACACGTTTTCTTTTACCTCTACTCTTTTTATATTAAAAGTTTTTTCACCCACCTTTTCATGAACCGAATCGCTAAGTTCTTGCATTAAATTTTGTGAAGCTAAGAAAGACGGATCTCTATTAAGATTGAAGGTCTATCGATGAAATATGTATTTTTTATATTTAAGATTGGGATGTTTCCTTCATCTAAAAAAAAAGACATTACTCAATTCCTAGTCTTAGTAACTTGTAAATAATCAAATCAGTTTAGATTTTTCAAAACGACATCCAATGTCATATTATTGGGCACGTGAGATGGACAGTTTTAGGCATACATAAGATGCCGAGAAAAAGATTCAGACTACCTCCGATTCTGAACACGCCCTTATAGCCCACTTAACCACCATCACCACGTGCTTGCTTCCACACTTCCCACTACTACTCTTCCCCCCAGAATCTTTCTTAATTAATCCATAATAACCCTCTCTAAACTCTATTTAACCCACTAAATCTATTCTTACTTCTATATCATCCCCCCTTTTTATCATGTTTTCGGCCATGGGGTTTAGTTGTGGCCGTTATCATAATTTTTATCATGTAATAGGGTAGAGTAGGTGAATTTGAATTGGACCAAATAAGTTTGTAACTAAGAATCTAGCCCATTGAGACCTCCATCCATATAGGCAGGTTTTAATTGGCCCTATAAAAGATCTATACGATAAAAATGATGATGGATATGCCAGTGTGGCAGTGTTTGTTTCCATCCATAGACTACTTTCAAATAGAGCCGATATGGCCCTCACTGCTTCCACCTAGGGATGGCAAGCGGGTATAATTTCGTAGATTCCGTACCGTATACGTTTCAATTGGGGCGGGGATGGTATAATTTTAGTGGGTAGTGGGCGGGTGTGGATTTAGAAAGTGGTACCCGTCGCGGGTAGTGGGCGGGTAATGGGTTTGAGACCTTACCCGCCCCGCATCCGCACCGCATCCACCCGCCCCGCATCCGCCCTCCCCACATCCGCCCGCCTAACTAAATATCCATTAAATTTTGGACCATTCTGAATTTAGGTGTAATTTTAAGAGACTAATTTTATAAATCCTAATATTGTATAAGATATAACTTGTAATTTAACCAAGTATTAGGGATAAGTTTATGCATAAATTTTTTTCTTTCAAACCTCTTGTCTTCACTCTCCAACTTATTCATGTATGTTTCTTCCCTTTTTACTTGAAATTTAATTTTTGTAAGAGTCATTTTCGTAGTCATTTCGTTTTAAGCTCCTCTGCATTTAGTTTTAAGAGTTTAATTTTTATTTGCTCGTACTGATTTTTAATTATTTTTTAGATTCATCTTAATGTTTGTTTTAAGCTTAATTTCTTAATGTTCTACAAATCAATATCTTGTGACTGAGCACCCACGTTTTTGGCTAACAGAGTCAGATCGTTGCTTCTCAAATCTCTATTTTTAACGCCACTGAATAGAATTAAGTGTTTCACATGTGCTTCACAAACCTCCATTTTTAACGCCATTGAAACTGACTTTTTCAAATTCAAATTTCAACCGAGTATTTTGCAATACTGGTGTTTTATTATGGTGTTTTATGAGAATGATGATTGTAATACTGGAGTATCAGATAATCATTTATGTTTGTCACAAATATTGCTTGAAATTTTATAATGTTGTGCCAAAGAACAAAAATATTATGTGTTTGTCATTTATGTTTCTAGACTTTAATTATGTCTTTTATTATGATGTTTTATGTACTTTAAGATCTATATTAACACTTAACTCAGATAATCATTAGTTTATTTTATTATGTTTCTTAATAGATGTGTTTGTTTTATGTTTGTTGCTTATGTATAACTTAAGTTTGTTGTCAGGCGGGTCTAGCCGGGTACTTCTCCAATGGGTAGTGGGTGTGGGGGATAGATTTGAGAATGTACCCGCGTGGGCGGGTGTGGATTTGAAAATTTTTACCCATCATGGGTGGTGGGCGGGTGGTGGATTGAAAAATATTAGGTGGGTATGGAGATGGGGGAGGGGGTATTCGCACCCGACCCGCCCGTTTGCCATCCCTACTTCCACCCAACCTGATTTTTATATTTTTCGTCTTTACTCTAGTTTTTAGTTTAGTTATTGAAAAAATATATAATTCTAAGTTAAGGAATAATAATTCAGTTTTTCTATATACTCTTTTATAAATTTAACTATTAAAATTATTATCTAATTGCATACTTGAAACGAATATGAATAAATACTATCAAATATTTATTTTTCAAATTCATATAACTTATATAGATGTGGAATATGAGTTTAGATATCTAAATCTGACTCGAGATAAGGGGTGTTTAACGAGTTGAGTAGCTCGTGAGCAGCTCGAGCTCAACTCGGTAAACGCTCAACTCGAGTTGGCTCGACTCAAACTCAAACTCGACTCGAGACCTTAACGAGTTGAGCCAAACAAAGTATAACTCGACTTGACAAGTAAGCGAGCAGCTCGATAATTTTTTAAAATATATTTTTAGTAATTACTTCAAAATTATTTCATTCAAAAAATAAATCTAAATAATAATTATTAATTTATTCTTATCAAAAAAATAATTATTAATTTATTAATAAATAATAAAAAAATAATAAGTTAACTAATCTGTTATATTTTATTAAATAATAAAATATTATTAATTAACAATATTACTTTAATACAAAAAAAGCTCAACCCTAATATCCTCATATAGTGTTAGTAAATTTTATTTTTAGTTAAAAATATAAGGTAATTTTTTTAGTGAGCTTAACTAGTAACAAGTCGAGTTGAGCATCAAATTTTTTTAACGAGCACGAGCCTAGCACAATTTTAAAGAGCTTAACGAGGAACGAGTCGAGTCCAGCAGCAAATATTTTTTAATGAGCACGAGTCGAGCACTGCCCAACTCATGATCGACTCGCTCGATAAACACCATTTGGTTATTTGACATATAATTTTTTATAGATTCATATATCAACAGATAATAATATTTAAATAATTTATAAATAAAAATATATATATATTTTTGAACAAATTTAAATAATTTTAAAAAACATTGCCTTTAAAAATTTAGGGCAGCTCATTTATGCCGACTTTTACGACCCCTCTGCTGCCGGTGACCCTTGGAATTAATAAACTTGTTACGTTCAGCGTTTAATTTTTAAAAATAATTATTTACTCTGTTTTATGTTTTATCATAGATCACTGCATCCGGCATGTTACAGGGATGGGTCGAGGGTATGATCAAAATGATAAGCCATAATTTTCCCAACTCACTTAAATTGCATACATTTATGCCAAAAGCTGCTCATGCCATAACTCATCCACCAATAAACTTGTAAATCACAGAACACCAACTCCAGACAAAACCTTAAACAACAGGTATATAATCTAATAATAAATTCTTAAATGTTTATTTATTTATTTTACCAACCAGCTCTGCGGGTCTTAGATATATACTCTGCAAATATTTTCAAGTATCTAATGCTTAAATGTTACGCTTATCTACAGTAAGAATATCAGAATACATATATATATATATATATTTGAATTGAAAAGAGTGTTCAAATTACATTAATTACAAAGATAAGGAGGACCGTATGTATCTCTAACTAATAATTCTAGAATTGTCGAAAGAGCATGCTCAAGTAATGAAATATCAGTGAAACAGTATGAGTCTCTGAGAGGCTAAGATGAGTCAGTTTATATGTAATTTTGTTCGTTTCTCTTAGAATCCATTAAAGAGACGTCCAACATTTTTGTCAAAGTCTTTTAATAGTACAAACTAAGAATAAATGAATCAGTATGTTATAGTACTTTATTTAATTATAATACAATTTTTTATTTAATTAATAAACTATAAATATACAATTTTTTATAATACAGTTTACCTGTAATATAATTTTTTTATTTAATTATAATACACTTTTTTATTTAATTATAATACAATTTTTAGTAGTACAAACACGAAGATTTTTTTATTTGTAATAACAATAAGGAGAAGAAACTTCAAGAAAGTCAGATGGTGGGTTCGTGTATGGTGATCACTTCAATCAAAATTTTTATAGTAAGAGAGCTGTTTTCGGATGGCCGATGAAATTTCATGATTTAATTTTGTTTAATAACAATAGATATGCCTTAATTTGTACATAATCAAATATAATACATTATAACCGCATCAGATTATTCAAAAAATTCCTTTTAATACAAAGCATAATGCGTAATCACACTTACATATTGAGAAATTATAAACATTGAGATTTGGATATAAGTTTATTGAATATTATTTTGTAAAAGAGATTGCATGAATTTAGAGAGGCACTTGCGATCAGGTTAAATTAATGAATGCTGATTAGGATGAAGATTAATCATCACACTATTTAAAAACATAATAAGTACGACGTGTTTATTTTATGGATTATTATTTGATATATACATATAATTTATATAAATTAAATTCTAAATTTCAGAATTATAATTTTAAACTTAAATATTAATAATACATGTGACAATAATTTCATTTTATAAAATAAATATATTTTAATAAATTTAATCAAATGTATTGTATTTGGAATTTATATTTACAGGTTTATATAAAAAATACAAAATAGGATATAAAAGGCAAATTCCGATACAATAAAGATATTTGATGTGCAATTTCGAAATTGATTGATAGTTTTTGGGTGGAATTTGTGTTATACGTGGAAATGGCTGGAAAGACATTGACGAGATTCTTTAACGCACATGAATAAAGTCTAGGGCAGACATTTGACAACATTCAAACTTTTATTCATTAAGTTAAAGGTTACTTCCCTGTTAAGAGAACAATGGTTTCGAATTAGAACAAGAAGAAAGAAGAGAGCTTCCCTTATCAATTTTGATTTATTCATTAATTTAATTAGTGGACCGTGATTATTTTTGTAATATGGTTTGTGTATTTTACTTATTTCAGTAAAGTCTTTCGTTTGTTTAATAATAAGATAAATAGCTACTAATTTTAGTGCATGCATTGGAATTGGATAACATACATTTAAATAAATGAATAATGAATAACTATTTGATTGCGATGATATAATTTTTAATTTTATAAATGAATTAAATATTTTTATTAATATTTAAAAATATGTTAAACTTTTATTAAAATGCATAATTTAATGTAAAATAAAAATAAAATGATATTCTTTTAATACACCATACATTTACTTGCTTGCCGCGTGGATGATATTTTGAGAGTAAGTTGTACATTGCTTCGAGCTCTTTTGACAATCCTTGCTTGCCGCGTGGCAATACTTTTGAAAGTTGTACAGTTGTGATGATCAAATTTTCAAAGCGTGTAGGTCCTACTTTTTCATGCCGGCTGGGTACGGTTGATATGATTGATAGGTAAGCATGAGATAGTTAAATTCGACTTGGATAACTTTTATTTTTTCTATTATTTATTAATTTTAATTATATGTTTTAAAAATTAATTTATTCTCGGTTTCTTAAAAAAATAATTTATTTTATAATTTTTGATGTTATTTTATAATCGGTAATATTATTGTTAGTCTAATAGGCTGAGACATTATATTTCTTAAGCAAGATTAAGGGTTCAAATCCTGACGTTTGCGAATAGATCAACCTGGGTTAGGAGGGTCACCCTTGTTTCTACAATACCCGATTTAGATTAATCGATTAATAAATCGGATATCAATAATTAATTAAAAAATAATTTATTTGTAATAATCTAGTATCTTATATTAACTATAATTTAATCTATATATAACATTTTATGAATTATGTATCAAGGAATAAATTTTTTTGACACAGTTAAGGGATAAATTTCATCAAGTGATTTGGTGCTCCGTTTTCCATTAATGACATAGGAAAAATAGGTTCAATTTTCCTTAATTTTATTTTTCTATCTCTTAATTATGGATAAATACACAAATAGTCTATCGATTATAGGACATTGTCTTATTAAGTCATTCGACTATTAAAATTATAAAGTGATTATCTAACTATATACGTTATTTTATTGAGTTATCGACTATTAAAAGTTACAAAATGATCACCAATTATTCATTTGTTCCAAACCTATCCTTTTCTGTTAAAAAGATGACGGTCGTCTGAGCTAGATGTTAACATGTTGATTGAGATCATATTTTAAAAATATCTACTGACATAGTCGTTACTTTTAAGCACTACCTCGACGACGTAGCGTTTTAAGCACTGACTCAACGACATAATATAAATAGAGAGTCAATCAAAAGATATAACTTAAATGGTTATGAGATTAAATTTTGTTATATCACAATCAACAAGTTAATCTCAATCTCAGATGACCATTAATTTTTAAACGAAAAAATGATGAGTTTGAAGCATATGAATAATCATGTGACTATTTTGTAACCTTTAATAGTTGGAGGACCTTAACAATGCAAAACTCTATAATTGATAGACTATTTTGTAACCTTTAATAGTTTGAGGACTCAACAAAACAACACCTTATAATTTGAGGACAATTTATATACTTTACGCTTAATTATTATCAACAGAATCTATATATAATTTAGGGATCATTTAAATAGTTGTCTTTTCATTTTATTTGGAGGGAGTTGATGCTGTAGTTAAAGCATGAGGTTGATTGGGCTGCTTGACAGGTAATGCAATGGGCTTTTGAGTTCTGCTGTTCAGTTCATCAACAGCTCTAAACTCGTAGCCGAAATTTGTATTTTGCATGTTCTTTGATAGGAAAGGAGACTCGACTTATTCTTAGGGCCCAGAGATAACCATGCCCTACACCCAGGGGTGGAGGCATGATTTTATCTTATTTTAGGGGAAGTGAACATAAAAAGTTATATTAGAAATTCAAAAAATATAAAATTAAAAAAATTCAAAAGGTATGAAACTAAATCATCGATACAAATTACAAAAATATAATTTAATTTAAATTATATAGGAGTTTGAATTTTCTAGAGAGTGCGATCCCCTCCGATGTTTCCATGTCCTGACCTAGAAGCCAAGCAAAGGTTGTGGTCCTTGTAAGGTTTCAATCATGCTGAAGTATTAAAACAAAAAGAGAGAACATGAATTAGATTTTTAATCGTTAAACAGTTTACACGGGTTCGTTGTGGACCATGGATCAAGTCATTTTGATAGTCGACGAATATTGTATTCGACTAAACTAGTGAATCATGGTCTTAAAAATTATAAAATTGTTGTCTTTACAACATAAAATCAGGAATAATCCTTGACGTATTGCAACTATGATTTTTATACAAATGAAGCAGGGGGAAATATTTTGTATCCTACTTGGGGCGTTGCTATACGAGTCAACAAAATTTTAATTTATCTGCATTTTTAATGACATTAAAAACGCGTTTTTACTCTTTCAACATTAATCCCTGAAGGCAGCAACCCCCATTCTTCAACTTCCTTCTCTGATCAGCAAACCATTTTCACCATGAATCACTTCCTTTTCTGCTTCTTCCTCCTTAATCTTTTCAATGTATGCATGAATGCTCAACAAAATTACTCTGGCGACTTGGCTTTGGATTGCGGCAACATCGATGAATCAGGCGCTCCTTCAGACTTTCTTTACACTTGCAATGGCCAACGTCGAAATTGCCTTGCTTTTCTTATCTACAAGGCTGAACCTCCTTTTAACTCGGTTCCCAGCATTTCAAATCTCGCATCTACGAGCCAGGCAGCAGTTGCTACCATCAATAATGTGACTGAGGATGCAACGTTCCCAACCGGGAAAGAGGTAATCATCCCTGTAAATTGTTTCTGTTTAGGCCGGTACTATCAGGCGAACACCACGTTTCACATCTCGAACGTCTATGGCATTTATTATACCATAGCAACCAAGGCATATCAGGGATTAATCACATGCAGTTCCCTTAAACGAGCTAATCCACTGAGTGAATACGGATTGGTTCCTGGAACCGAGTTGAAAGTTCCACTTCGATGTGCTTGTCCGACCCGTGATCAAACCAAGAGTGGAACCAAGTATCTATTAACTTACTCTGTCAACAAGGAAGATACTGTTCCAGGTATAAGTGATAGATTCAATGTGAGCCAAAAAAGCATTAATGATGCAAATGGTTTGGTAGAGAAGCAAACTATTTTCCCTTCCACAACAATCCTAATTCCCTTGCCAACAGCGCCTTCAAGTTCACAAACTATAATTCACAAGGACCAACCACTTGATTCACCTCAACTATTTGACAAACACCCAAAAAGCCATAGATCGAAGCGCAAATTGTATGAGGAAGTTGGAATTGCAGCAGCTTGTTTCGTGCTTGTTCTTATCATCATCCTGTTCTTTACTTTTATGTTCAATAAGAGAAAGGATGGAGTTCTTGAAAGTAGCAATGAAAGAAACAATAATTATGTATTACCTGCAGCCAAACTCCGTATCGAAATTGCGAGATTGGACCAAGGTTTAAGAGTGTTTACATTCAAGGAGATAAAGAAAGCTACACGAAATTTCAGTTCCAAGAACAGAATAAACGGTTCTGTCTATTCTGGTGGTTTCCGTGGGAAAATTCTGGCTGTTAAAAGAATGAGACGAGATGTATCCAAGGAGATACAATTGTTGAAGAATATCAATCATTTCAATCTGATAAAGCTTCAAGGAGTAAGTGAAAACGATGGAATTTTCTATCTTGTTTTCGAGTATATGAAAAAAGGGTCTCTGAGGGATTGGCTTTGCAATGAAAGCAGTGGCGAGACTGGAAGCTGGATAAGGAGGATTCAGATTGCTTTGGATGTTGCTAATGGGCTTTACTATCTTCACAGTTTCACCAAACCTGCCTATGTACATGGGGACATCAAGAGTAGTAATGTTCTGCTAAACAATAATCTAAGGGCCAAGATTGCAAACTTCAGCCTCGCAAGAGCAGCAGTGAATGAAAAGAGCAGCATCGGTTATACAAGTTTGATTTCAGGGACTAGAGGTTATATCGCCCGAGAGTTTATTGAGACAGGGCAGGTCACTTCCAAGATTGATGTCTTTGCTTTCGGAGTTGTGCTATTAGAACTGATCACTGGAAAATATGCGATCGTTACACAAGATAGAAGAGAAGTACTGCTATCAGAAACCGTTGTTTCCATCATGGAAAAAGACGGTGCTGAAGCTGAGCTCGATTCCTTCATCGATCCTAGGCTAAAATGCGACAACTGGACAGAGTTTGCACTGCAGATGGCTCAATTAAGTGTAGCCTGCTTGACAGAAGAACCCAGAAAGAGACCAAGCATGGAGGAAGTAGTGTCAGTTTTGTCCAAAATTCAAACAAACAAATACTAAATAGGCGCATTGTCAGATTACATGAAAGAATTTTCTTAATAAATGGAATCTTTAAATAATTGTCCTCAAAAAGGGTCCAAACAATAAACTAACTATATAAAAAAAATGAAGAATGGCACCGACAGCCACAAGGAATGAAAAATTGAAATACTTCTAAAACTACTCTATAGAGGCATGAATGTTATCCTATGTGCTAGGAGCCTTTGGTTCTAAAAGGAAAAGGCCCAGCTTTAACTCTCTGAAAGAATAGGGAAACATGATTCAGAATTCGGGGTTTAGGATTTCATTTTGGGAACCTCCCCGTCACCCGAATATGTTCAAGGGTTCTTCTAATTTGGTGCTTGAAGAACTCCCCAAGCTTCCTGTCTAATTGAGATCTTTTGCCCTTTTTTAATCTACTACTCGTAGCAGACAATGAAGTTTGAGGAGCATTGCTTGAAGCAGATTCGAGCTGGGTAAGTAACCACATGTGTGCTAACACCTGACAAATACCCTCCTCAACATCCTGACTAAGAGTCCGGAAACCTAACAACCAGCATATGTGTCACTGTTAGTGTCTCCAAAATGGGAAAATAACACATTTTTTACTACCTATGATGGAAACGGGACACACCTTGAAGTCGCATCCATGCATGCATCATCTCATGGGCTAAGATTGATCCAGTCAATAACCTAAATATATTCAAGATATCATGTTTGTATCAAATACATCAGCATCGCTTAAGTTACGGTACAAAGAGCAATCAAAATTTTGCATCAACTGCCACAGATATGCACACTTTGTTAAAGTGCAGGAAGAATTTCATAAATTAGAAAGACAAAGAAGAGGCTAATAGGACCGTAATTCTTCATTCAGTAGATGTTTACTGAATGAGAATACAGTCACCTATAAAATCAATTACAGCAAATAAATACCTTGGCAAGCCGTAAAGAATGAGAATTGCAGTCACATCACATCGACGTGTCAATTTGTAAGGTTCTGTTATCATGTTCATTGTACAGTTTCCTCTCCCAGATCTTGGTCGTCTTAGAATCTGATGATTTCAGATTGGAGATAGTATAAATCTTTTGAGAGAGAGAAAAACCAAGGCAAATTCTTAAGATCAAACATTAGAAAAATAGAATTTCAAATATTCTTACGGTGCTGATAGTTTGTTCCTCAGAAAGGCAGAGTCCTCTAGTCTCCGGCATATGATAATGGCCCTGCCCAAGACGAAACTTTTAGAATGCAATCATATCAAGAAGAGACAAACAACTGCTAGTGTGTATTTCCATTAAGCAGTCAACACAGTATTTCCTTGACATCTAGAAGCAGAAGGATGCCACAGTGCTTCATTAGCACTCAGACATGACTGAAAACATATATTACGCTGAACATTGTACAGCTAAGGAAGTCCTATAAATTACTCTTGATGTCATTATTTCAGCATTTTTGCCCTTACATTCTTTTCTCCCTCTCTGGCGTCATTCAAAGCATGCCTTTCCACCAGGAGTAACGGAACTTGCTGCTCCACCTTCATATTTAAGCCTTCATAAAATTCTTGTATATCTCGATAAAGGGGTTGGCAGTTCCTTGTATCCATAACTGCAGAGTCCAAACACTCTAGGCAGAGCTTCCGCCCATCGTTAAGGGCCACATATCCTGTGTTTTGTGACTGACATATGATAGGAAAAATGTATCAAATGTTTCTCTTATTCTTCAGAGATAGTAGCAGAGTTCAGAAACTTAAATATGCTTAGAAAGATGTGCATGTTTCATCATACTAACCTCCATTCGCTCACAGCTGCAGCATCGTGGAGTACCATCATGTTCATGAGAAGGGCAGTACTTTTGAATCCAAAAGGGATGTGCCCTATATTCAATAAGACCAGCTGTGTTTGTTGGGATCTGTCAAAAGCATATTTCCGGAAAGACAGTAGCAACAAGAAATGAGTGACACACTTAAGAACATTAGATTCACTTTTTCTTTCCTTTCTAAACTACTTAAAAACAGTGTAGGATAGAAGATTTGTAGCTGCCATGCAGAGGTTTTCTGTTTTCTGTAATTTCTTTTGTATCCATTCTACTAATTTCTATCATTAAAACTTGGAATCACATCCAAGGATATCAACTATAAACTGCACTTTCATAAAACTCTATTACACACTATTGATATGTGCGCATATGATCTTCAGGTTTTGGGTTTATTTAGCACTTAAAATTAATTATCAGGTAAGAACAACTGAAAAACCACTTGTGATATGGCATTGCCATAAATTCATCAAAAATATAACAAATGCACTGAAATATGCAGCAAATCATAAATATTTCCGACTTTAAAAGTTTATGCATTCAATGAAGTAGAAGCAACATAAATTTATAATGAAACGAACATCAAACCAATGCAGTAGAAATGCTTACAAAGTGGTTGCAGACTTCACATTTTGGATGGTACTGCTCCTTGTAACAAGATTTATGAAAACGGTAATTCCCAGACATAGAGAACTACAAAAGAAAGTATACATCTAAATTAGCTTATTTGTTAATCAAACAACTAGTGAAGGAACCAAAGATGGTAACACTGGTAGGCACCAAAATTTATACCTCATAATCAGAAATTGGGAGGTTGCAAGCATGGCAACAGAAACATTCCGGATGCCAAAATGCACTAAGGCAATTTAGAAATCTTCCATAACCAATCTCAGTATTGCAACCAGCACATATCCTACCAAAAAAGAAGAAAAATTGGTCATGGGAGAAAAAGGGATACGGAATCTAAGCTATATCAATAGGTCTTTGCATGAAATGCTTCATCACTGATGCCAATGGAAGCCCATGTTTGCAAATTGCAGGAATAAAAAGCTCAAAGATAATTCATATTTCAGCTCTATCTAAATGAAATAGTTATTGTAATTAATGGCATATTATGTACCTGTATCCCATCGGAAAATGGACTGGCATAGGTTGATAAGTATGTTGATTTTCATATTGTGGAGGAGGTTCAAAGTTCAAGCTTTCTTGTAGAGCTCCGCAATTTGCTCATCTTCCTTTAGTTGATATTCGTCATCTAACCAATAATATGAGAAACATAATATTTCAAATTATGGCATGTTAGAAATAAGAATAAATAGAGAATAAAATGAACATTTTATTGGGAACTATTTGCTGATGCCATAAAGTACAGCTGACAAGAACATTCACATAAAAGTCGTGTAGACATGCTACTGACCTTTTACTTTTCTCCCCTTCTGACTTCCCTCGAGAAGGGATAGGGCAATAGCACGATCTATCTCTTCATTCTCATGCTCCCGCCATGCGTCCTACATTCAAGGTTGAGACCAAGATATAACATAGAAAGTATATTTAGAAAACTAACTAAAATAGCTCAAACAACCCAATTAACCAATTCCTTCAATGGAGCATTTCGCAACAGCAGCGTTACAGAAAGTAGGACGGGACCAAATCATCAAAAAATGTTGAGAAAATATAAATAACAATAAAGATAAAAGGAAAACATTAACAGATGTAAATACCCCGAGTCAGAAGGTGTATAAAATGGAGGATCCTCAGCATAATGTCCATGATAACTTCTCTCTGAAGATTTATGCGTGCATCCCTCAAAAGCTTTTTTTATCCAATTCATAATGCAGAATGTTACCTGCAAATAGAACATGGATTCAAGCACATAAACATAGGTATCACGAAATCTACATTAAAAGTCCAAAATATGCAGTTAATTTAAAATATAAACCAAAATTTGAGTTACACAATTAATGCTAAGATAAATGAGAAAACAATATATACTTCTAACTGAAGAATCATCAATGAACAGAGCTTGACAAAGAGTCACCGCCCCAATATTGAAAATTATAAAAAGATTGGAGAAAATGCCAGAAAGCATCATTGTTTTGAGCCAAAACAACTAAAGAATAAAATGAAAAGCAGCCCAGATGAGAAGAATGCTAAAATACTCCGGATGCTACTCAAGCGAGGCAAGCAAACATTTTTTTTAGGGGGGGGGGGTGTTCATGCATATTCAACAATTGCCTACAACAAAGTATATCAGTTCTGCATTTGTCTTCAATACAAGCTAGTCAACCGAGTGTAATTGTAAATGATTGCAATCAAAATCACCAACCTGACATTGTACAAACCCAGAATGTTTAAGCTAAAAACGAGTGAAAAGGCATCCAGTTCCTCTCTAGATCAATTGAATATAAGGAGAGGCCGCAAGAAAAGGATGAAGAAAAAACTGATTCTTTCCAGCTTAGGATGACCATAAAATTCAGGACATGTAAAGACTGAATTGCAGGTTTCTAAAGAACAAAAGGTGAAGAATCAAACCAAGTGGATAAATGACTCACCTCAAATAAATCGGTAACCAACAGCAAAGGTCGGATGAAGACTACCGAAGCAATATCAAATAAGATCTCAAGATTAGCCCAAAAAAATTCAATCTTTCAGTCCTATAACGCTATATAGATTCCCCCGACTCTTTTCTTCTTTTCTTTTCTTTTTCTTAAAAAAAATTCTTTGTCGATCTCTTTTTCGTGTATAAAGAGATGCAGAGAACAGGGAAGAACAGTGACAGTTTTTTTATATTTCTTTGGATGATTGGATCCAAAGAAGAATATTACTACACCCAAGTTCCTCAAAGAAAACCGGAAACAAATGAAAAAGAGGAATTTCATTTAATACATCATTTAAAACGGTAATTGACGAGAACTGGAAGACGAATAACAAGCTTAAGAAAAGAGGTGTCTTCGACTGTACGCAAATTCAAAGTCAAACATGCACAAAGCGTACATGTTTGATAAATTTTTGTATCACCAAATGGATTACCAAGATTCGTCAAACCCAATTGAGCTTTCCTAGTTTTAAAAAACAGGGCAATATACGTTATTAATTACTATATTTTAGATTTTATATCTATTTTTGAATTAAACTTTATATTATTTCAATTTTAATATGTAAAAGCTACCGTATCATTAAACCATTAACAATAGAAGACACAATAATTCGATGATGATGTAAAAGCTAATATGTGTTGACATAAAAGCTAAACAAAATTTGATTTTTAAAATTAGAATTAAGAGTGTAAACGAGCCGAGTCGATTTTTGGGTTTAGAGATAGAATATTGAGATTTTTTAATATTTTTTCTTCTTAAATTATTCGTGACACAAATGTTAATAAAACGAACAAAGTTGTAGTAAAATATTAATAAACTAAGACAAATCATCATAAGTTTTTTTATTTAACAGTAGAGCGATAAAGATATCAAAACAATGTTAAAGTTGAATGGTTAAATTAAATGTATTTAAACTTTAATAATTAAAACAAAAGTGAAAGAATATCGAGGGATAAAATTTGCAATTTACCTAAAAAAGTTTAGAAGATTAAAGTGTGAAAATTGTCTTTGGATTTCAAGGAGACAGAATCATTTAATAATGAGTGTGAAAAGGATTAGACTCTTCGATAGAGATTCCAATCCCACCACTTGCGAAGGTATATAAGGATGACTCACAAAATGATTGAACTGATGTTCTAAGCGTTGGCAGTTGTGAAATGTACAAACCATAGGTTCCACATGAAAAGGGGCAGATGGAAGGATCAAAGCTATCCACACTCTCTTATCCTTTTAATATGCTGAGTTGGAATATAATTAAGCTGCCTTCTAGAAATCTGCTCCAATAGTTGACCATTTCTCAAATGTAATTCAAACTTTTGGTTGCTAACGTTTATTCCCCTGATGCGCATTGTTTTTGTGCTTTTTATAAACGTGTTGCATAAAGTTATTGGAGTCTTCGTCATCTTCATTGATCCTTCTTGGATTTTGGATTATGGGCGGTGCGACTCACCTGGTTTAACCGAGAAATTGAGTGCCGACATGAAAGCATGAATTGGAAAACATATCTGCACAGAAATTACATATCATCAGCTACGTGCTAACTTTGAAGCAGATGTGGGCTGTCACGGGCTTATGGTCAGAACTATAAATGTCATCAGCTGATTCGTAACATTGCAAACTTGCAGTGATTTTGTCAGAATCTCCAATCTTGAACAAGATTCAATATGATGGAACTCGAACCTGTCAAAAATTATGAATGACTGAATCTAACAGAGAACCTTATCTGTTATCATCTTATGATTTGTATTTGGGAAGGCGAATGGGAGTTGATGAAGGAATTGCTGCGATTCCAACAGCCTCAATATATGCACAAGTCCTTTTGTCCGACCCATGATTATCTTAGTCATGGCTACCTTGTTCTTAGAAAATTTCTTTTAGTGGACAAAATGTAGTCAGATCATGCGATTTTTTGACGATGGTTTAAAGTATGAACCTCGCATTATATATCCTTGATTGTATTGTATTGTAGTCTCTTGTTCGTATACCCTTCAAATTATGAAAATAGTCAAAAGTGTATTTTATCTACTAAAGGTCCACAATCAACTCAATTCCGTTTCCAGCAACTTCCATTGGTTTAGTTGTTGAAGTTGAAGAAGTGCATTAGGTGGCCTAAATCATTTTGCATTGCAGAACAGGCTTGTTTCACCAGCTAGTGTATTAAAGAATCTGCATATCAATAAAGAGCAATAGATTTGAGGTTGGTCCAAATCTACAAAATGTTGCCCAGAATCATATTTTGCTTTGCAGTTGTTTTAGCCATTGTGGTGGTTGTCCTGTTGGCCTTGCTCTCACCAGTCAGCCACAGAAGCTCATCAAAGAAACCTTCCAGACCTTGGCTGGCTCTCTCCATGTACATTCAACAGCCACGTATTTCAAGCTCCAGCATCCAACCTGTTGCTCAGTCAGATGCCGGGCCTTTGTCTTTCACCGAGCACTCACGGAGTGACCGGAGAACACGTCCCGAGTAGTTGGGAAAGCCCGAGGCTTCATTATCCCTGTAGAACATTTCGCCAATTCTGCATTCAACATAATTTATCTCACTTTCGAAACACCCGACATCAATGGTAGCCTGAGTGTGGAGGCCAAGCATGTGGAAGACGTAGATAGACAAGAATTAACGGTGGTAGGAGGAACAGGTTATTTTGCATTTGCTCGTGGGGTTGCAGTATTTATGCAGACTAAATCCCAATCATCTGTAGGTGATCCTGCTTATCGTGAAGCTTCAACTTAGATTTCCCATTAGATCTCAGACCATTCCAGGTTGAGGCAGCAAACATAGAATCATCAGTTGGAGATGTCCTTGTTTTAATAGCTCCAAATTTTTATTGTCGAATTTCAAACTGCCGAAAACTGAACAAGACCCAGCGAAAGGAAGATGATTTTTCAAGTATGGGTTCTGCTAAAAGTACATCAGCCATGATTCAAATTGCTGTAATAGTAATATTAGGAGCTGAGCAAGGATATGACATTAAATGGTTTGGAGCCCGTGGGAACGGAGGTTTAAGACTTTTTAAGTTTTTTTTAGTTGTCCTCCCGATTCTAAGGCTTTATTTTGATTAATTCGGATTGACTCACGTTGTACCTAGTTTTGGTGGGAGAGTATCTGAGCACGGATTTCTGCATATACAAATACTCGAACTCGATACCTCACTTAATTGATATCAACCTGCTTTAACTAATCTATTTTTAAGTTTTGATCCCAACAAATCCTTCCTATTATTGGATCGGTTAGAATTTTTAAGTGTAATTAATACAAAATTATGGTGTTTACATACATAATAGAGGCAAGCAAATTATTATGGTGCTTCAAGTTTTATTGTGATTTTCGACATAATTCTTTTTTATTTAATTCTTGTTATGTATCATATCTTTTAAAATTATTCTGTACATGTCTATTTACATTTTGATTATTAATTTATATTTTAAAACGATTTATTCTATCTATAATTATAAGATTTATCTATTATACTTATAATTCTATTTAATTTTTTTTGTTTTTAAAAATTTAGATAATTTTAAATTCTAATAACTTCGACTTCGATTACATATTTATTTTCGATGCATTATTTTCAACTGATGAATATTTATTTTCATATTTTTTATAAATTCAAAGTATAAGATTCCAAAATTTTATTTGCAAATACATTGATTGCAAAAATTTATCCATATGAAAAATAAAATCAAGACCATAAATCATAAAAATTAGTTCTAATATATATTTTATTTGTAATGACAAATTGGGTTAAAAAATTTTAAGCTTGAAGGGATCATAAATATAAGATAACAAATTTTTGACAAATATTTAAAAATAATTATAGAATGAAACATTAAATATTTAATTTGATAATAAAATTAGATAAATAAAATAAAAATTATAATTTTAAAAAAATAGATATATAAAATAAAATAATTTTAATTTTAAAAAATAAATAACTTTTATAAATTATAATTATATAATATATAAATATAGAAGGAGACATAACTTATTTCGAACCCGGTTTATCCAGACAAATCGAGCCGAGCCTCTCGATTTATAAATTTCATCCATCCATAAGAAGCCGACTCGTAGTACTTTTCCTTTTCTCTTTGGTATATTTTATTTGGTCCGTGTCTGGTAAAGAGTTAGTCAAGCAATTTTCACATTTTATCTCTCGTATTATTTCATCTCTCTCTTGGAGATTCGGCAACTGGGGAGCTCGCATCGGTTGAGGAAGGGAGGAGAAAGTTGAAGGAATACGAAATGGCGAAGTCGAGCGCAGACGATGAGGAGTTAAGGCGAGCTTGCGAGGCCGCAATCGAAGGCACGAAGCAGAAGATCGTGATGTCAATTCGCGTCGCTAAGAGTCGCGGGATTTGGGGCAAATCTGGCAGATTAGGTCGCCACATGGCTAAGCCTAGAGTCTTCTCTCTCTCCGGTACGGCTTTTCCACTTATAATGTTTCCTCTACTTCAATTTAGGATGTATGATATTCTTTTTTCTTTATTTTCAACTGGAAATTTGTTGATTATGCTAGAATTTTGTTTAGTACGATGTTGAATTGCTGAACCAACCATTACGGTTGTAGAATTGTGTAAAACCGGTAGGACAGTTCAAATTTGAGGAATGTTTGCTATGCTTTTGGAAAGACTTTTGAATTAAAATAATATGATTAGATTTGAAATGGCCCGTGATACCTTATTCGTCTACTGTTGGGATTCCTGTTTGGAATAATACTGGATTCTTGTAGTGTTCATTGTTTCCCTTTCCCATACGAAGGGCTATGTTTTGTGCAGTGAAATCAAAAGGTCAGGAAACTGAAGCTTTTCTGCGAGTTTTGAAGTATTCTTCAGGAGGAGTTCTTGAGGTAGTTATCTCTTGGTACTGTATAATCTTTCAGACAATGTGTGTTAGGAGTTAGGACAGATAAGAATAAGTGCAGAAAGATTATCTGATAGTTTGTCATTCTTTATTGATTAAGCCTTGTTATATTGTTACTACTTGGTAGCTTACTACAGCTGAACTTGGAATGATTGGGGTTGTCATTGTGAGGTTGCTTGCACTTAGCTGTAACTGTCTTCTACCTCTGTGCCTGGGCTGGTTTGTTTATTTTTGGACTTGCTGGTACAGTTGCTTGCTTCTTTGGCCTCATTATGCTAATATAGGTGATTATTCATCATACACCAGGTTTATTAGTTACGGGAATGATATCAGCATGCAGTTAATTGGTTTTTGCATACATTAGCGTTGAATCATGTTATAGGATAAAGAAAGTAGGAAATAGCTTTGTTTTTTTAGCATTACTGAGAAGAGGGCATTACTGGTGTAAACTTAAAGCAAAATTCGTTAGTTTCAGTTCAAAGGGCAGGAAACTATTTTATGAAGTTTCTAAGTCTTAACTGGCAGGTGTTCTTGTTTTTGTTGTTTTTAAGATCACGTTTTGACATAAGCATTATTTGAAATTGTGCAGGCTGCTAAGTTATACAAGCTGAAGCATCTTTCAAAGGTGGAGGTTGTGACTAATGATCCTAGTGGATGTACTTTTACTTTGGTAAGCCATTTCCTTTGTTCTTTTTCTATTGGTTATTTAAATAAAAATATATATATTTAAAACTTTATGTTATTTGATCTTTGTCTATGTGATATAAATGAGCAACTGAGCAGAAGTAGAATATATCTGTACCTTAACCTTTTTTTCTGTGCTCTCCTTGCATGGGATTTTTTCTTCAGCTTCTAACTGAACTCCTTATAGGGATTCGATAACTTAAGAAGTCAAAGTGTTGCTCCACCTCAGTGGACTATGCGCAACATTGATGACAGGTGAATTCAAATAGCTCTGGAATGAAGATATCATCCTTTTTTTTCTTCTGTCAGCTGTTTCTTTTTGCCCCCTTTTTGGATCCTTCCTTTTGGTACTCCAAAAAAATTAATGTTTATCTTCTTTTCTTGTTTGTTGCTTAATTTATTCTTAAATATTTTTGCAGGAACCGCCTTTTATTATGTATATTAAACATCTGCAAAGATGTGCTTGGTTGTCTACCCAAAGTTGTTGGTGTAGATATTGTGGAAATGGCTCTTTGGGCTAAGGTGAGCTTGATGATTTTATTCTTTCTGATTTCTTGACTCTGGAATTGATACTGAATAACTGCTTTAAGCAAATTAGAAATTCTTCAGGAACTCAGAAAAGCTGTATTTATGCAGAGCGTAACATAAGCTTTTAGTTTCTGTTTTCTATAAAAAATAGCTTTTAGTTTCTGTATCCTAGTGGGCAAAAGTTTAAGGATGTTTTAACTTATCGGTCGTTGTGGATTGGTGGTCATTCTGAGGAGTGTAATTTCATAGTGTTGAGTCTGATTCTGCTAGGAATTTCCATCTGATTTCCCCCACTAAATTTTAAGAATCTATCTTTTCTAGTCTTTGACTTGTATTTTGCATCTAGGAAAATACACCTTCAGTCACTACTCAAAGGAATCTGCAAGATGGGCCTGTTGCAACTACAGTAACAGAAAGTGACTTGAAAGTGAGTGTTGAAAAGGAACTTGTCTCTCAAGCTGAGGAGGAGGACATGGAGGCCCTTTTGGGCACGTATGTTGTTCTTTTATTCTGTTCTAAGGTTCTTCAGTGAATATCAGATGTTCATACCTAGATGTTGCATTTGCATTCGTTTTAAAACTAAAATATTCATTTACCATCTGCCAAATCACTGTGATGGTTAGATCAGCAATATCTGTCATTTTTGGAAATGGAGCAAAAAACGTTTGAAGATATGGATTGGTTCTTGTAGTGGGCATAGTTCCTAGGAAGTCTATGATTCTCGATTTCTTTTTCTTCATCATTTGTTTCATTTGCATATTTGAAAAAAGAATATACTGTTTTTTGTGTTTGGTAAATTTGGAAGCTACTCAGTCCTATCCTAATACTTTTTTAATCATAACATGTTACACAGCTATGTCATGGGCATTGGTGAAGCAGAAGCATTTTCTGAACGGTTGAAGCGAGAGCTACATGCTTTGGAAGCAGCAAATGTGCATGCCATTTTGGAAAGTCAGCCTCTTATAGATGAGGTATTTCCTTTGACTTTACTTGTTGATTGTGTTTTCCTTCTCATTATTTTGTTCTCAAATCTCACTGGCACCATGTTGGGACTTATAAGAACAAATAACCTGCATTGTTCCTTTTTCTTTATAGCTCATCTGGTCTAGTCCTACCAACTCATGTATTAGGTATCAAACAACCTTATCAGATATCCTATGCAGTCATGTCTACTCCCATTTGTGAGACACTCAAGAGAACCATTTCTATCTTGATTTCTAGTCATTCTTCTCTGAGAGCACCTTGTTATATTTGCCTACTGTTCCTGTGCTTGAGGAACTTTTATTTATCTTTTTTTTAAAAAAAAATTTACTTGTGGCTTTTTTATTGCTTTACTGTTTAGGCCATTCCTTGGTTTTTTTTTTCCATATGGAAAATCTTGGTTAAACTTGGTGATGCTGATATTCATCACTTTTATCAATATGCTTCTTATTCTCTTGGATAACTAATTAATCTTTTCTTCGTCTTTCAGGTCTTGCAAGGGCTAGAGGCAGCAACAAGTTGTGTTGACGACATGGATGATTGGTTAGGCATGTTCAATGTTAAATTACGACATATGAGAGAAGATATTGAGTCGGTAGGGAAGCTCTTTTATATGACCTATTAATATGTCGGATCTGTTTTCATCCTGTATAGTATGTTATTATTCCATGGTTTACGTGCTTCTAGTTTGCTGCTATTTTTGTTGTGAAACTAAATTATGATGATTTAAGCTACATATTTTCTTGACTTCAACATCTGACCTCTTTTTACGTTGATATGAACTTCACAATATACCAGATAGAGACCCGCAACAACAAGTTAGAGATGCAATCTGTTAATAATAAGGCACTCATTGAGGAACTTGATAAGCTTCTTGAACGATTGCGTGTCCCTTCCGAGGTATGTTATCTATGACTATATTTTGTTTAGATTCAACCTATGTACTTGGCCTGCATTTCCCCTAACAATGTTTTTCTTATTCGTTGTAGTATGCAGCATGTTTGACAGGAGGCTCGTTTGATGAGGCTCGCATGCTTCAAAATGTTGAAGCATGCGAGTGGTTAAATGGGGCTTTACGTGGCCTTCAAGTACCTAACTTGGATCCCACTTATGCAAAAATGCGAGCTGTATGAACTCCCTCTCTCATGCATCCAGTTTTAAAGCTTGTTGTGAGGCAAATTATCCCTACTTGGCTTACAAATTTTTGAAGAACCTAACTTGTATCCTACTTGTTCTTTTCCTTTTTGCCTTTATTTTAGGTTAAAGATAAGCGGGCAGAACTCGAAAAACTAAAAGCTACATTTGTACGGAGAGCTTCTGAGTTCTTGAGAAACTACTTTGCCAGTTTGGTGGATTTTATGATTAGTGACAAAAGCTATTTCTCTCAGGTTTTTCCTTCATTTTATTCTCATTTTTTGATGACAAGTATAAAGACTATAAACTATGTGGCTAGGGTTCCTAAATGTTGCTTACCTGCTTGATTTGAACAGCGGGGACAGTTGAAGAGACCTGATCATGCAGACTTGCGGTATAAATGCAGGACATATGCTCGCCTTCTGCAACATTTGAAGGTCAAATTGCAGATCAACTCTAAAATCTGTAATATATTATGTCTCAGTTTTTCTAATATTTTTATTCCTGCTCATCCTCAGAGTCTTGATAAGAGTTGCTTGGGTCCTTTGAGGAAAGCTTATTGTAGCTCCCTTAACTTACTTCTGCGCCGAGAGGTTGAGAATGCAAAATTTTTGAATTATCCAGAAAAAGAAATATCTTTCTTATTTGAACTTATGTTGGTTAGAATGCTTCATAAATAGTTAAATTCTGTTTAGGCTCGTGAATTTGCCAATGAGCTTCGTGCCAGTACAAAAGCATCAAGAAATCCAACTGTCTGGCTGGAGGCCTCCACAGGTGGCAGTCAAAGTGGGAATAGTGCAGACACTTCTGCAGTTTCAGATGCTTATGCCAAAATGCTGACAATTTTTATTCCCCTACTCGTAGATGAGGTAGTCCTTCCCTGCACTATTAGTGCAAGAGGTTACATGTATTCACAAGTTTGTCTTTATTTGAATTTTTCCCCTTCGTGCCTCAACTGCAGAGTTCTTTCTTTGCACACTTCATGTGTTTTGAAGTTCCTGCACTTACTCCCCCAGGAGCTGTTGCTAACGGTAGTAAAGGAGGATCCTATGATGATGATACCAATGATGATGATCTGGGCATTATGGACATTGATGACAATGATAGTAAAGCTGGTAATCATTTTTTTTTCTTTTTTTTTTGAAGGTATTTTTTGTGTGACCTTATAATTTATGATAATAAATCTCCTGTTCTCTAATTCAAACTGAAAAATGTTGAAACTGTTTACTAGGTAAAACTTCTGCTGATTTGCAATCATTAAATGAGTCGCTACAGGATTTGCTCGATGGAATTCAAGTATGTAAGCGTATTGCAATCTTTTGCAGATTGTTTTACTGTCGCTTCTTATTGTTATGAGTTTCTGGAACCAGAATTTCTTACCATATTTTGGTGCTTTTTACTAATGCTCATTATTTTAAAGTTGCTTGTGTGTTCTTTTCTTTCATTGTTTTTGTTCTCCTTGTTTATATTAGCATGTCTTTATGATGTCGCTTGGTAGGCACTCTCTTGTTTTCAATCTCAATTTTTTGTTATTTTTTTCTTTCTGAAAATTAAAATTCCGTTGATTGCAGGAAGACTTCTACGCTGTAGTTGATTGGGCTTACAAGATCGACCCGTTACGTTGCATATCCATGCATGGGATAACAGAGCGTTATCTATCTGGCCAGAAAGCTGATGCAGCAGGATTTGTACGCCTCCTGCTTGGTGCCCTTGAATCAAGAATTTCTATGCAGTTCAGCAGGGTACATTTAAATGGAAACTGAAAATTTTATGACCTTTTGCTTTCAGTACGGATCTAACCTGTTTAAGCTGCAATTGCATTTGCAGTTTGTTGATGAGGCTTGTCATCAAATTGAAAGAAACGAACGTAATGTGCGACAAGTGGGAGTCCTGTCATACATCCCTCGGTAAAGTGAATAATATCCTTTATAAGATTTCAGAGATTGCAAATTTGAGACCTATGTTACTCAGATTCAGTTCTTAGTGTTGGACATGGCTACGCATCCAATATGGGTATGATTAGGCTTTTTAAGTTTTTCCATATATTTGGAGTATCCTTGAGGTCACATCCATGTATCCATGTGTTGGACATGAGTGTCTGACATGAGTACTTCAATAAAAGTGTAGTCTGAGCAACGTAGTTTGAGATCAAAGCTGATAAAAATGTAAAGAGAAAAAAGTACTTGTTCCCTTTTATGATCCGAAATGATTTTGCTTTTATTGGCACATATTATCAATATATGCTATAAATGTTATTTCTAAAATAGTTAGGCTTAACATTATAATGTGATGTTTAGTTATTTCTTTTCCCGCCATGTTCTACTTCAGTTGGTTTTAAACAGTTTATATGCACTTATGCGCAGCTTTGCTACTCTAGCCACCCGCATGGAACAGTACATTCAGGGACAATCACGGGACTTAGTTGATCAAGCATACACCAAATTTGTAAGTCTCATTTTCAGCTTGATATCCTTTTTATTTTGGATTAGTTGAATAGTGTGGTTAAGTGAGCTCATGATGTATTGTAGCCTTTGGCATCATGATAAGACTTGAGCATGTACCGAGTTCTAGTGTTGCTACCATTTAGCATATTGTTGCATGAAATAGAGTGATAACTGATAAGTTACCAAAGCACATTCGTTTTAGCTACTTCTTCTGACAAGTAATAAGTACATCCATCTTCCATGTACTTATGATCTGGTTAGCTGCTTATCAGCTTATATATATATATTTTATATATATATCCTTGCTTTCTTAATAAGATTTAGTTCATTCAGATTGTGGTATCAAATCAACTCCTCCATGTTATTTTTTTCTGAATATGTATGCCTATATTACTGAAAGAATAATCACATTGCAAATATTGTTTGACAGGTTAGTGTTATGTTTGCTACTCTTGAAAAGCTTGCACAAACGGATCCAAAATACGCTGATATGTTTCTTTTAGAAAATTATGCAGCATTTCAGAATAGGTCTGCATCTTCTTTTTCCTATGGCTATGGATGTATTTACACTTGTTTCTTGAGGCCAATTTTTTTCCTTTCCATGCACACTTTACAGTTTGTATGACCTGGCCAATGTTGTGCCTACATTAGCCAAATTTTACCACCAGGCAAGTGAAGCATATGAACAAGCATGTACACGTCATATCAGCATGATAATATACTATGTAAGTAATCCACCATAGTGGCCTTTTAGTTGCTTCATTATTGTCAGGCAGTGACTTGGTCTTTACAAATTGTTTTCTCTTTGCAGCAATTTGAACGACTTTTCCAGTTTGCTCGAAGGATCGAGGATTTAATGTTCACAATTTCAGCGGAAGAGGTTAGTATGCTCATGAATTTATTTTGCCTGTTCTTAATTTATGCATACTAGTTTAACATCGCTTTTGAGAAGTGTTGTGGGAAAGTGTTGAGAAAGGTGTTTAGAAAGAAGTGCTTTTGAATTGTTTGGTTTAAGATTTATGTGTTTGGTACTGCTGCCAAAAAGTGCTTTTGAATAAATAAAACGACCATTTTAGACATTGCTTTTGAAAATATTAAAGGTTTGGTGATATAAATGAGATCAAATGAATAATTTTGCCCACTTCGAAAAGCACTTTTGGCCTGAAAAGCTGTTTTAATTCTTTGGAATAACTTGATGAATTTAGTAGTTCTTTTTAGGACCCAATGACCATAGATCTAACCTATCCAATTTTAACATTGCAATGGTTGGCTGTTCATGGACTAGCTGTACTTACTGTTTCCTTTTCAGGGGCAATGTCAGCAATGTAGTTCATCCAACAATAAACTTAATTTGAATTAATTATAGAGCTATGACACAATCAAACCTGAAGGATGATGTTAAGCATTGCTTATGGCTCCAAAAGCAATGGCAAACACACTTGACGAGCATCTATCTCACTTTTAACTAAATTTACCGAATAAGTCTTTTTATTTTATTTTATTTTATTTTATTAATCTGAGATAAGTATAAGGCAATATTTGTTTTAAGATAATTCTCAATCACTCCTAGAATTCATGGTGCTCGAATTCGGGACCTCAAGGAATAACAACAGTTTCTTTACCACTGAGGTCGTATGGTTTGTGCTTATCGAACAAGTCATAATGTTCAATCCGACCCCTTCTCGCCTTTAGACATATCCAAAATCCCATTAGAAATTGGAATAAACTTTTTTTAATAATTAAATTAGTGGCAATAGTCATCTCCAGACTATTGCAGATTGTTAACACATGAATGTTTTGGCTGACTTTGTCCTTCACAAATCTCAGATACCTTTTCAGCTTGGATTGTCTAAAATGGATCTACGGAAGATGTTAAAATCCAGTTTATCTGGGGTGAGTTCATCATCAACTTTTGGAATACATTGCCCTTGGTCTCAAATGGTGGAATTTGTATTTTGATTCTCGACTTGTCTCCTATAGGTTGACAAATCCATTGCCGCTATGTATAAGAAGTTACAAAAGAATTTAACGTCCGAGGAACTGTTACCCTCTTTGTGGGACAAGTGCAAGGTAAGCTAACTTCTGTTTCTCAAACTGATCTAAGCTTCAGTAGTTTTGCCAAAGTATTTTACAAAGTGGCCAATGAAGTGCATTGTGAAAAAAATGCGAGTGAGTGGCTTGTGAGGGGTGAAGGAGGGAATTGGAGTTGCTGGTTTCTTACTAGTTTTTATTTCTTGGAAATTTGACAGAAGGAGTTTCTGGACAAGTATGATAGCTTTGCCCAACTTGTTGCCAAAATTTACCCCACAGAAACCATCCCATCGGTTAGTGAAATGAGAGACCTTCTTGCTTCCATGTAAGGGAGAGATTTGATTTTGCCCTCTGTATAATCTTCTTGTATTTTCAATTTGGAGTAGGGAGCCGTGTTTAGCTTGCTCAAATTATTACTATTGTTGTATTATAATAGACGAACCCCCCCCCAAAAAAAACAAAAAAAAAATATTTGAGAGTTACCCGTTATATTCATTCATTATCGGATAAAAGTTGAATTATATCACGTTCAGTGTAAAATGGCTTGTTTGCCTGCATAAATTTTGCTGTGATGTTTATGAGAGCTCCTATTCTTTACTAAATTCAAATCTCCCCATTGTTGGATTGAAGAGTCTTGTTTGTTCTATTCCATCCCAGGATTACTCGAAATGCCAAGCCAACATCCTTAATAGGATTAATATCTTTGGTTCATGTCCTCACCTAACAGTTCATGTATTGCATTTTTAGGGAGGTGAATTTTTAAAATTTTAAGAGGTATGAACTTATAGGTGAAAATAAATTATCAATTAAAAATATAAATAGATATTTAAAATGTATATTAATTTGAAATTTTTGGAAGTGATTGCGTCATCTTTCTGCCTTAAATTCATCCCTGTTCCTCTCATGGTCGACGTTGTCAGTTTCTTTCCAATTCTTAAATAAGGTACGTAGCTTCAAATGATTTGTGTTTTGTTTCTCAAGGGAAAGGGACTGGGACGTAGGTATTTTTCGGGGTAAAATACTGTCTTTGACTTTGTTGATACAAGTACTGATGTCTGTTTGTAAACGATACATCCAAGCACCATTGTTTACCCTCTCCACGTCGGAAAACCAAAATCCCAGCACCTGACCCTGCATGATATATATTTTTGGGTAAATTATAAATTTGGTAATTGAACGTTGTTCTCTATTCTATTCCACTCATTGTATTTTAATTTTTTTTAGTTTTCTTACTTAACTTAATACACTTGGTCGTTTTTTCACTGACGACATTATAAACGGACTGTTATATAGAAGAACAATGTCATTTTGGTGAAGATTTTTTTAAAAACGACGTCGTTTTAAAGCCGTTAACTATTTAACAACAAAATAAAAAAATACAGTGTATTAAGTTTAGTGAGGAAATTGAAAACTTTTAAAGTTCAGTAAGCAAAATAGAGAGAAAGTAAACTTTAATGATGAAATTTGTAATTTATCATTTTTTTTGTTGTCCTCCCATTTTCAAAGTTTTGTCATGTCTAATTCGGATCGCATCGAATACCTGATTTTGATGAGTAATTTTTTACATACACAAAGACTCAAATTCAAAATCTATTTAAACAATATCAAATTACTTACAATTTGAACCCTTCCCGTTGATATCCTACATGATATTTCAGTTGCCATACAATCGCCCACCATTATGAACCGTCTTCCTTAAACTTGTCTTTGGAACGTAATGAGGGAGGAACTATAGGCTATAGCAAGTTAGTGACCATCTTTCATTGTTTGAGTTGAAACCATGAAATTTGAATCTCTACAGCTTTTTCTTCTTCTTCTTTTTGGTACAATATAATTTTTATACATTTATAATTTATTTCTATATAAATTCTGATATGTTCGAGGTATTTATAACCAAATAAATTTAAAATTTATTTGTTAGTAAAATAAATAATATTTTTTAATTAATATCCGATATATTAGTGATGTATAATTTTATACTTTAAATTAAATTCACTTTTATAAGGTGTCATTATCAGATAAATTGTTATATTGTTCGATTTAAATTTGTCGGGTGAAAATTTTGTATGTAATTAAACATAATTCAACCAAACGACATATGTGAGCAGTTTTAAAGGAGAAATAGTTTGTATCGGTGGGTGTGAGAGTCCGAGCATACAAATAGATGGCTCACTGTCACAGGGTTCCGTAGCTTATTCTTTCCTTTTGTTCAATAGGGATGGTGTCAATTACTTGAATGAGAAGGAGAAGATTAAATAAATTAAAAATAAAATCGCTTCCCTTGGGATTTATTATTATCAATAAACAAATAATAAACCGTTTTTCTCACTCTGTTTATCATAGGTCTTTCAGATTTCATAGGATTCGCTTTTCGAAACACAAAGAAACAGAAAAGGGTTTTGAAGCTAAACGATCCCCTCTTTCCCTCCGCTGTTGTAGTATCCTAGGTCTCCTATTTTCTTCTAGGGCTAGATTTATTTTGTCATGGCTGATTCTGTTGTGAACGATTCCCATGACGACTTCTACAACGACAATACAGATGATGACTTGCATCCACACCGAGGCAACAACAGCCGTGAAGATGATCATGATCACGACGATGGTGACGATGGGATTGCGCTCGAAGAAGATGAGACTGATGATTTTCGGATGATCCGCAAGAATTGTACTGTTCTAACCGAAGCAGATATACGTCAGCGTGTAACTGATACTGTCGCTGAAGTCTCCTCTGTCCTCTCTTTATCGAAAACCGAGGCAGGTATCTTACTCCTTCACTTTCACTGGAGTGTTAGTAATGTTTTTGATGCGTGGTTTGCTGATGAAAAACTAGCCCGTGAAAAGGCAGGCTTGTTTGTTAAAACATTGGTCGAATCACCTGATCATGGCGGCAATATGCTTTGTGAAATCTGCTTTGAATACTACCCTTGTGATGGGTTGAAGTCCACAAGATGTGGACATCCTTATTGTAATGATTGCTGGAGTTCCTACATTAAAACGGCCATTCTTGATGGCCCTCAAATTTTATTGCTAAAGTGTCCCAACCCACCTTGTCGTGCTGCTGTGGGAGAAGACATGGTGGGTCTATTTGCATCCGAGAAAGAGAAAAAGAAGTATTCTGGTTACTTTGTCATGTCATATGTTGAATCAAACAAGATGATCAAGTGGTGTCCTGGTCCAGGCTGTGAAAACGCTGTAGACTTTGTCGCTGGTAGTGAAAGTTTCGATGTTTCTTGCCTTTGCTCCCATTCCTTTTGCTGGAATTGTACTCAAGAAGCTCATCGTCCGGTGGACTGTGAAACTGTGTCAAAATGGATGTTAAAGAACAGCTCGGAGTCTGAGAATATGAACTACATACTAGCTTTTACCAAGCCTTGTCCCAAATGCAAAAGGCCGATCGAAAAAAACATGGGGTGTTCGCATATGACTTGTAGGGCGCCTTGCTATTTCGAGTTTTGCTGGCTTTGCCTTAAAGAATGGAAAAGGCATAACCTTTGTAATCGTTTCAGGGAGAACCCTGAAGAGGAAAAAAGAGAGAAGGCCAAGAAATACATGATGAAATACGCCCATCACTTTGAACGCTGGGCGACCAATAAGAAGTCGATGATGAAGGCTGCTGATGACTTGCAAAATGTGCAATCGAAACAGATTGAGATTGTCCGTCATGTTCAAGAACAATCTGCGGCTGAAATCAGTTTTATAACAAAGGCATGGCAACAGATAATTGAATGCAGGAGGGTACTTGCATGGACCTATGCATATGGATTTTACTTACCGGATGAATGCCAGGCTAAAAGGAACTTGTTTGAGTACTTGCAAGGCCAGGCCGAGTCTGGCTTGGAGAGGCTTCATGATTGTGCTGAAAAGGAGCTGCTGCCATTCCTCAAACTCAAGCGCTCAACAATGGAATTCATCGAGTTCCGTGAAAAGCTTACTTTGCTCACTAGTGTGACTAGAAATTACTTTGACAACTTGGTTACCGCTTTGCAGAATGGACTGTCTGATGTAAACTCAGGGGGTTCATCAAGTGTTCCAAAGAAACGCAAGTTGATTGATTCTTCAAGTGTTCGAAAGAGACGCAAGTTGATTAGGACTGAGGCTATTGCTGCGGCTGTCATCGGAGCTCCAGACTTCAAAACGAACACTAACGATAACTCTGCCACTGGCGCTGCCATGGAACCATGGGCTTGTACTTATTGTTCCTTCGAAAATGAAGGTTCTTCAACATTCTGTACAATGTGCGAACGAGGTTCTTGGACTTGTGATGTCTGCACTTTCACCAATTCCAGGACCTCGATCACATGCGCTATGTGTTCAGAAGCACTGGAGCCGTAGATTAGTCCAAATGGGTGCAAGTTTATTTTGTCTTTTCATCATTTGCTACTTTCATGCATTTTTAGGATGTAATTCACATAGATGATGCATAGGGACGGAGATAAAGAACACAGAAAATAAAAGGGCATTCATTGTCTTCAAGAAGCACATCTCAACACTAGTATATTTTTCATTTTATCCCGGAACTAGTAGAAGGAATTATGCGTAAATTATACTATTAGTCACTTATTTTAAAAAAATCATTTTAGTCATCAAAATTTAAAAATTTTATTTCAATCACCAACATTAGCTCCCGTTTTTATTTTGGTCACCTGACATAGTTAATCTCCGGTTGGTTAAAAAATAAAACAAAAGGGTTGGAGCTGGGATTCAAACCTAGGTCCACCCAATAATTCTCCATTGCTTAAACAGCTTAATCACTATAACTAATTGCTGAATATATTTCACTAATAGAAACTAACCATGAATGATTAAACTGTAAACAAAAACTAATGTTGGTGACTAAAGTGAAAACTTTAAAACTCAATGACTCGGTAATACTCGAGCTCGACTCGGCTCGTTTACAGCCCTAGTCATGAAGAAGCAACTCCCCAGATGAATTGTAACTTACAAACGGATTCATGTACCCATAATTCATTAAGAAACAAATTACCATTTCATGCAAAATCATGGGATTAAAATGAAAACGACTTGAAATAAGTTCAATATTTGAAGATACATACGAACAGAGGAAAGAATCAATGATGTTCATCATCACACGAAAAAATCTTTTTCTTTAGTTAATCACAGCACTGTAATACGATGCAGCTGTAGCAGCAAATTAAAGAAGTTCGATATTGCTTTGCCTTGGGTGAATTTCAGCGGTTAGCATTACATATATATAGTGGATGAGGGGCTTTGGAGTTGAGGCCTCTCTGTTATCAACTGACGACAATGTAGTCCATAAATCAACAAATGAACAGAAAAAGAAGAAGAAAAAAATGCCCGACTAAATTGTCAACATGCATTCGCGCATTTCTAATTTTGGTTTCTTCGCTCTCACAGAGGACTTGGCATTTCGGAAAAAAGCCAATGTTGTTCAATCATTGTAGAGATTCACAAGCCATGATTCTTGCATCGAATCTATGTGTCAGAACAATCCCAACAACATGCACAACCGTAAAGCAACAAAAGGATCCTCCTCATCAACTCAACCCAGTGATTCCAACGAAAACAAAAGCGTAAGTTCCTCCGTCTTTCTCAGACATTTTCACAAACAAATTCCATTCATCCCTCTTCCCCCTAAAAGTCAAGCTTTTTTAACTTGAATTCCATAGGTGCGACAGTTTTGAGTTGCACAAGGAGTTTATTCCATATGGAAAGGCATGGTCTTGCAAGAAACAAATTGTTAAAAAAAAAGAGCATTGATTCAAGAACACTAGGATTGCAGGGATTCTTTAATTATTCTTCAGCATAACCCTGTTTATACAATCGGTACTGGTAGCTCGGAGAAGTATTTGAATTTTGACATAAAGGAAGCTCCTTTTGATGTTTATCCAACTGAACGCGGCGGGAAAATTACATATGGGCCTGGACAGGTATGGTTTCAGTACCTACATAGCTAAGAATGTGAATTAGTTTGATTCAAGGTGATTTTCTCTTTCGACTAACTCCTCTTATACTACCTGTATTGCAATGTAGCTAGTCATGTATCCTCTTATTAATCTCCAGAATCACAAGATGGATCTTCATTGGTACCTTAGGACACTTGAGGTGGTGATTTGGGTTCTTTCATCAACATTTTTTATCAAGGCTTCTAGAATTAAAGGTTTAACGGTTGTTTGGGTTGGTAAGATTTCTTATCTTTTTGCTTTTGATGTTTGATTTGTTACCACTTCGTGAATGGCTAAGCAAACCTGTTATTATAAGTTTGTCGGCCATGTTGTCTCAATTCTTTCTTTTGAAATTGAACATTTAATGTAGGACACTGCAGGCTGAGGAAATAGGCATAGGATTATCAATATTTTCATGTTAAAGTGGAATGATGATGTTCCAAAGTGGAAAGGGACCAAAATGCATCCCCTGCTAGCCTGCATGGCCCCATAATTTCCCCCCCTCTCATTTTGATTATTTGCTCTCGAATTATGTATATTTTGGTAGAAGTTATGAAGGATGGTAACAAAGAGGTTTTAGAGAATCACCCCATTCATTTTAGGCCTTGAATTGAAATCTAAAGATAGCAAGCAATCATAATGGTTTGTTATTCTCCATCTATTATTGCTATGCAATCGAGGGTCCTGGCATCATGGTGATTAAGTCTCGACCATGCAGTTTTTGTGTTGTCTACTTGCTTGGACCAGCAGTTGGTGATACGAAGATTTTGTCATTGTCTACGACCACAGCACTTATAATCATTTTACAATGTCATTTTTCTAATCTGATTTCATTTAAAGAACCCCGTCTTCCTGATTATATTTGATCTTTCCAAAATTTTGTTACAGGAAATCAGAAATTGGTATCCAAGTGTATAACATAACATGGGTTGGCACTTAATGTCTCCACAGAACTAACTCCCTTCAGTTGGATAGTTCTCTGTGGGTTTCAGGATCGTCAAGTTGGAAGCATAAAGCGGCTGCTTCAAGAATTTCAGTCTTCTACACGATGCAATGAAGCGGTTAAACCAATTCCTGCTTATGATGAGTTGATTGAATCTCCTACAAGTCCTTGGTTAAGGGGTTTCTTTTTGAACTTTTCAATCTTGAAATCCATCAAAAGGCCATCGATTTTGGAGAGGACCATTAACTAGATTGGAGGAGCCTGAAAGAATAGTAAATTGCCTCAATACAAAAAGGTATTTTTTATGCTTCTGAACCCTGCAAGTCATGAACTAGTTAACTCCTCTCAGAACATTTGAGTGTAAGATTCATTTACCCTATAGAATTATAAGACCAATTATGCAGATTATAGACTCGAGTGATGACAGAAAATTTCTAGTTTTCTTTTGTATGATTGCAATTCTATAAAGGAAAAAAGAAGAAGAAAAGAATACCATGAAATCATTTGGTTTTACCCTCACTTCTAAATTCAGTAAAATTTCTGCAGGTTTTTAATTTTGTTTATGAATTAAGGTCTTCAATTTTCAATATAAATTCAGATATACATACTAATATGTAGTCTAGTAGTCATGAAAAATGGTTACTTCTTTATTGAACTATGATAAAAGGATAAAATAAATCAAACAGTTCCAGAAACAAGTAAATAATACCCTCGATTTCTCCAATTATGTAGGACAGATGAACATGCCTTGGGCCCTGGAGCTTTATGGGTATCCAAGGAGTATAATTTGAAGATTCAAATTTCAAAACCAAGAAAGAGCCCTAGATTTATATCCCACCCTCCCGGGATTGTCTCAGGAAAGGCGGGTTAATATACGGCTAATATACAGCATTACCGGATACATTAAAATGTATTTAATAAATTCGGTTTAGCGGTACCTATTATGTTGACAACTAATAATGTTTTAGGTAGAAAATATGAAAAACTATTAAAAAATTTGGTAACCGGTAAACTTTGGTTATCGGTAAGTATCTATCCTTTTTATAAAAGTGTCCATACGTTTAACATATCAAGTAAATTTTACCGGTTTTGTCATAATGAATCTGGTTTTGTCATATTTTTACCTGTTATATTGTAAATTATCTATCCTTTTTATAAAAGTGTCCATACTTATTTCACTGTGAAAATATATTTATTATTATCTTTAGTTAATATTGTTAAATTTAAAATCTAAATAATATTTTATAAAATATCAAAACAATCAAATAATTTTTTGTGTAAATTAAATTATTAAATTAATATTGTGGAAAACATGAAACACTATTAAAAAAATTGAAACATAAATTACATAACTTTCAAAAAAGTATATATCATTTTTATAAAAGTGTCCATACTTATTTCACTGTTGAAACATATTTATTAAATTATTTGGTTAATATTGTTAAATTTAAATTCTAAATAATATTTTATAAATATCAAAACAATCAAATAAATTTTGTGTAAATTAAATTATTAAATTAATATTGTAGGTGGAAAACATGAAACACTATTAAATAAATTGAAACATAAATTACATAACTTTAAAAGCAGTTTTAAATCCTAAAAAGTGTCGATACTTTTAAAAAATATATCGATCCAAAACGATATACCAGGTAAAATATGATAAAACCGTAACAAAATGATAAAACCGGTAAATTTAAAAGTGTCGATACGTTATATAAGGATCGACACTTTGTGAATTTAAAAGAGAAGCAGTTATAGCGCCTATAATGTGTCGATACTTTAAAAAAATATATCGATCCACAACGATATAACAGGTAAAAATATGATAAAACCGGTAACAAAATGATAAAACCGGTAAAATGATACCGGATATATTGAAAGTGTCGATACTTTCGTAAGTACGTGTAATAAATTATCGACACTTTCAAAGAAATAGGTAATTATCCTTTCGAAAGTATCGACACCTGACATAAAAGTATCGACACTTTTGTATTTGTATCGATTAAATATAAATAACATATCCGATGAAAATATAAAGGCCATAGCTAAATATCCTCTGAAAAAAGATAGAACGGACAAGTTTTTGAAATCGAAGAGTAATTGTTGCTGCATTTCAGAAGGCGTTTCTAAAGCGAAGTTTGTTTGTTTGTTGCTGCAGTCGAATCGAAAAGTATGTTGTCGAAACCCTAATTTTTTATTATTATAGTAATCGCGATAAGGTTTTTTATGTGTTGTTTGGGGTTTTGGAGTAAGGAAGCATTTGGGACCGATTGCAGGTAGAAATAGATATTCAAGGAAAAATATAAATGTCGATACTTTTATTAAATATTATAGGTAGAAATGATATTATAGGTTGTATAAATGTGCCGACACATTTTGGTGTGGCCATTCAAATTCTTTTGAAGAAAACCGTTTTACCACAAGAGTAGTTATCTATATTTGTATATTGAAAAGTGTATGTAACAAAATAATTTGATTTGCGTAAACTGATATATGAAGGAAAAATGGAGTCAATGGGTTGGAAAATTGTTGGTGGAGCAGATGACTTTGAAATTGAGGCTGAGACTCGAAAGCAACCAAAGGGTGGATATATGTACTTCTAGTAAGTATCAATGTCTTTTTGTTATTATTGTTGAAATGGTAATTGGATTAAAGTATCGATAAACTTTAAATTGATTACAAATTTTAAATGTTAACAGTATGACCGAATGCAAAGGATGAAGGAGATGGCACACAGAGCGGTTCGGTATGTAAAATGAAATTGACATTGAGTAGTATTAGTATTTAGTGTTAATGTATTGATTAAGAAACGTTTATGTTTAATATTAGGTGAAAAAGATGTGAGGTCCAAATGGAATTCAATGAGTGATGCTGAAAAGGAACCTTACATCACACAGTCAAGGAATGATAGTAAAGAATACAAAGAACGGAGGAAAGCCCCCGAAAATAAGGTATTCATTAAACTTGTAAATACGTTGATACAAAATATAAGAACTATAACATTATATATTTTAAAAATGTAGGAAGTGTCGACAAGATGCAGCATTAAAAGGGTGAATTTATTAATTAAACACCTTAAGGAGAAGGGTCAGTTGAATGTGCTGGGAGAAATAGGTTTTGGATCGTTGATCGGAGTAAGGGATCGACCTATTCGGAGGAATTGTGTCGATCCTTGATGGCACAATTTGACGTCAATCAATGTATGGCTAAGTATGGTGATTATTCATTCCCTCTGGGGTATCGACTGCTGCAGCCGTATTGGGGGTACAAAACAAAGGCAAAAGTGTTATAGAAGTCTGTAGGAGTAAGAACTGGAAAGCACTTGCCTCCAAATATGGTTTGAATCATAAGGTGACATATACTGAAGTTGAAGAGGATATCAAAAGTGGATCTTACTTGGGGGATGAGCTGAAGGCCCGAGTTCTATTGTACCTTGTCGGGATATTTCTTTGTCCACGGGTGATACGTCAACGAACAAGGAATATATGAAGCTCATTTGCGATGAAGGCTTGAAGGGTGAATTCAATTGGGCTGAATATATCCATTCGAGATTGATTGAATCAATAATCACCTTTAAAAAGGGCAGCCAGAGATACCTCAAAGGGTGCATAGCAATCTTAGAGGTAAATGAGTTGAATCACTTTTTTGTGTTTTTATATAAAATATAAATTTTATTATAAATGCAGGTTGCACTGTTCGATTTTTGGTCGGACTGTGAGGCAGTGCCGGCTTATGAAAGAACCGGAGTGGCACGCATCCGTGCATGGGGGAAGGAAGAGGTGGTTAGAGTGATGGTGAAGTTGAAGTTGGATAGAGGGAAGAAGCAAGAAATGGTAATAAATGTAATTAAATAATATTAAGAAGTCTTAATATTGGATGTAGAGGAGGCAGTGGAGGCAGAGGAGAAAAGGAGGGATGGTTGTATTGGGGGATGAAGGTGAGTGGGACGACGGTGAAGCAAAACAGAGTAACTTCGACATTTTGATGTCTGAATTGGCTGATATCAAAAAAATCCAATTTGAAATCATGCAAAGACAATCAAGAGTCGAAGAGAAACTTGATCAAGTCGTAGAGAAACTCGAGAGAGTCGAAGATACACTCGAGAGGCATAAGGGGGTAGTGGAAGGAAAAATAGATGGAGTGGTGAAAGAAGTAGAGGTGTTGAGGGGTGAAGTGGTGAAAGAAGTTGGGGTGTTAAGGGTGATATTAAGATGGTGACGGGAGAAAAATTTGAGGGAGTGGTGAAGGAGGTTGTTGATTTGAGGAGTGAACTTACGGGGGTGAAGGGGGTGGTTGATAAATACTCGATGAAGGAGCTCAATTGAAGGGTGAAATAAAGATATGAAGAGCTATGTAGAAAAAAAGTACGATGAACTGAAAAAATATGAAGAAGAGAGGAGGAGAAGAAGAGATGGAAGAAATGAGGAGGAAGGAAGTCGATGTCATTTATACACCGGAGAGTGTTATAGCAGCAGTTTTGGATTCGGAATGTCCTGCACCCCAGAAGAAGAAGCAGAAGGTAAGTTTAATAAAAGAATACTTAATTTGATTTTTATTATGTTGTTGTGACAAAAATTTGTATGCAAAATTGTAGGTTGAAAAAGCGGATATTCCAACCGGAATTGATGACATCGAAGCTGCAATTTGTGATTATTTATGGAAAGCGAGTTAGAATCGGGGTAAGTGAAATATATTGTTTTGTGAGTGATATTTAAATATTTCATGACAAGATATTAATCCTAATGATTCATACAGATATTCTGTAATATCAATGGGAAATCAATTCGCTACTGTATACGACGTTGCAACGTTGAAGCCTACGGAATGGGTTGGCGGTGTGGTAAGTAGAAAGTAGAAAATAAATAAAACTTATTGAATATGTTCTGATTGTGTAATTAATTTTGTTAGGTTATCGATTTGCTCGCCTGGACCATATGCTACGATTCTCAAAAGTCACACCGGAGGATTGGCTACCTTCCATACCTCTTAGTGTGAGTTAAATTAATAATATTGAAAAGTAGTGTTATAGACGGTAAATTAATAATGTTTGTTGCGTAATTACAGCAACAGGCGTTGGAAGCCAACAACAAAGAAAGTGTTGAGAATATTTCTACCTTCTGGGGTGTCATATTGGATAACTATGTGAAATTCACCGACTGTGAGAAGGTAAGACACCATACCAATTGCAAATGATGTTTTCGGATATAGAATGTTGAATTTTGTCAATTGGTGTGAAATTTGTTGCAGATAATGATCACAATAAACTACCATAATTCACATTGGTATCTGTTGGTGTTGGATATGGTAGATCATGTTGTAACAATATATGATAGTATGTTTACAACTGAAGCAGCTAAACAGAGAGTGAAGGATGCTAAGAGATTGTATGTATGTATGTATGAAAGGACATTATGTAAATTATAATGCATAATTTTTTTGGTGCATAACTTCTTCTATTTTAATGCAGATTAAATATTAGATTCTTATAATAGAAACGCATTTGGGTTGAGTCATGTGGATCTCTAGGAAAGTATCCCTTGAAAAATTTCAAATTTGTGGAGCATAAGAAGAATAAGCAATTGAATGGGTATGAGATGTTATCACAAATAGAAAGCTTAATTTATGCAGTATTCATCATAATTGACATGTGTGGTTTTCAAATTTTGTAACAGATATGATTGCGGCATGTATGTGATGATGTGGATGGAATCGATCGGTTCTACAGGGGCAACTGGTGATTTTGTAAGTGGATAGAAAAAATTGTTTGTGGTAAAATTGTTAAAGTCGTAGATTGAATGCTGTAGTTGACAATACTTAACGTTCTGACAATTTGAATATAGGTTGTTGGAGACTGGGATCGATCGCGAGTATTAAACGATCTCGTAAGCCACAATCAAAATGAACGAAGACAGGAGATAACAAAAGCTGCAATATTACATAAGAATAACAAAGGATGCAATGATGTAAATGTCGAGTTAATTTTGTATAAGATTTATAATTTTGTATACGATTTATTTTTGTATGTGAATATAATTATGAATGAGATGAGAAAAGTTAGCAGTATGTTGTTGTACATGTTTCTTATACACATTAAGGGTCATGTCGATACTTGGAAGTAAAAGGCAAATTTACAATATGGCCAACAGGGTGCACCCATAAAGTGTCGATCCATATATAAAAAGTGTCAATCCGAAAAACATCGAAAACCAAAGTATAATGTAATATGTAATTTTTCAATCTAACCGGTACAATTATACCGGTTTTATGAGAGAATATGTCTAAATAATGTGTCGACACTAATATAGTTTGTGTCGATATTTTTTTTCCAGAATGAATTAAAAACAAGTGCACCCATAAAGTGTCGATCCATATATAAAAGTGTCGATCCCAAATCATCGAACCCAAAAGTATAATGTAATAAGTAATTTTTCAATCTAACCGTACAATTATACCGGTTTTATGAGAGAATATGTCTAAATAATGTGTCGACACTAATATAGTTTGTGTCGATATTTTTTTTCCAGAATGAATTAAAAACAAGGTGCACCCATAAAGTGTCGATCCATATATAAAAAGTGTCGATCCCAAAATCATCGAACCCAAAGTATAATGTAATATGTAATTTTTCAATCTAACCGGTACAATTATACCGGTTTTATGAGAGAATATGTCTAAATAATGTGTCGACACTAATAGTTTGTGTCGATATATTTTTTTCCAGAATGAATTAAAAACAAGGTGCACCCATAAAGTGTCGATCCATATATAAAAAGTGTCGATCCCAAAATCATCGAACCCAAAAGTATAATGTAATATGTAATTTTCAATTTAACCGTACAATTATACCGGTTTTATGAGAGAATATGTCTAAATAATGTGTCGACACTAATATAGTTTGTGTCGATATTTTTTTTTCCAGAATGAATTAAAAACAAGGTGCACCCATAAAGTGTCGATCCATATATAAAAAGTGTCGATCCCAAAATCATCGAACCCAAAGTATAATGTAATATGTAATTTTTCAATCTAACCGTACAATTATACCGGTTTTATGAGAGAATATGTCTAAATAATGTGTCGACACTAATATAGTTTGTGTCGATATTTTTTTTCTAGAATGAATTAAAAACAAGGTGCACCCATAAAGTGTCGATCCATATATAAAAAGTGTCGATCCCAAAATCATCGAACCCAAAAGTATAATGTAATATGTAATTTTTCAATCTAACCGTACAATTATACCGGTTTTATGAGAGAATATGTCTAAATAATGTGTCGACACTAATATAGTTTGTGTCGATATTTTTTTCCAGAATGAATTAAAAACAAGGTGCACCCATAAAGTGTCGATCCATATATAAAAGTGTCGATCCCAAAATCATCGAACCCAAAAGTATAATGTAATATGTAATTTTTCAATCTAACCGTACAATTATACCGGTTTTATGAGAGAATATGTCTAAATAATGTGTCGACACTAATATAGTTTGTGTCGATACTAATTTAATATCAAGAAACCGTTTACGATATATAGTACTCTTAATCGAGAAACCCTAAACATAAATGCAAGCAGGCAGATCTTCCTCTTTCTTCTACCGTTATCATAAGTGACGATCAGATATTCAGGTAAATTTATCGATATTTTATGGGTTTGATTGATTTCTATATTGGAGTTTTTATCCTGAATGTGTTTGTGTTCCATTGTAATAGGGGTAGCATCCAACCAAATGGCTCCAAAACGTCAGCGTCAGAAGCGAGGTCTTTCTCAAAGCTCTTCTCAACCCAGTTCTTCTCAACCACCTCCTTCTGTAACAAACGATTCTTCTGAGGAAATCAGGTCCTTCGAAATTCTGAACTTTAGATCCGACATGGAGAACAAAGATGGCAGACGAGTTTTAAAGTAAGGAAGATTCGTCCCGAACGTGTCATTGACCTGGGTTTCTTGTTTGATGATAAATATGCATTTAGTTTTAAATCCACATTTACATCTTGGGGTTGGCTTGAATTCCTTGGTGTAGAACCAAGATATTATCCCAACCTAGTTAGAGTCTTCTACAACAATGCTTCCTTACAGCACGAGCCTAATAAGACTAATATAATAGGAATTAATACACATGTCATGGGGAAGGATATATATATCTCCAGAAACTATTGCGGAGGGTTTAGGTGTAGCGAATACAGGGGATTCAGATGAAAATGGTGTAGATTGGTCTACAATTAAACGGGTTACTAGAAATAGCCCAATTCACCTCGATATAGAGTCGAGAGTGTTTCACAAAATGCTCACATGGTATATCCGGCCTAGTGGGGGAAAACATTCAACGCTTCGAGACAGCGATTATTGGTGGATAGCAAAGTATAAATCCAAAACGGCTCCAAACATTGCAAAACTCATATTTAATACAATTGTATATATGGTCACAAAGGGAGCAACAATTTCAACTACACTACCATATGGATGTGTCATCACCCATCTGTTGAAGAAGAAGGAAGTTGATTTTTCGCATGACGCCCCTGTTCGATTAACCCGCAAGATTGACATGGTATTTATTAAAAAAGCGGGATATGATTTGTTGAAAACTCGGTTGGAAGCGTGTCAAGGAGGTCGGATTAGATCAAGAGAGGGAGGAAATGGACCCCGTTGGCCATGAAGAAGAGCAACCAAGTGGAGACGCAATGATGGAAGAAGCTCCAGTTGCAGAGGATGTCACAATTAAGACCGTGATGGAATACATGGTCAATTTTCGGGAGCATATTGATTCCCTTGTGAGTGGAATGCGATCCGATATTTCATCATTGCAACGTGAAGTCTCCATGTTGCGTAACGAATTACGTCAACGACATCAAACGAGTTAGGTAATTCATTATCTATGTTTCTTAACATTTACACGTTCTGAACTTTATTTTATTTTCTTTTAACAGATGTGGACAACCAAGCGGTCGCAGAAGATGAAGCTGACGATGAAGATGACGATGATGACGATGATGACGATGAAGCTGGCGATGAAGATGATGACGATGATGATGAAGATGATGATCCAAACAAGTATATCGTGTCTGCAACGCCGCCTTCAAGAAAACTTTTAATTTTTGATCTCAATGGTGTCCTTGCCTACATCCCAAGACTGCCGGCAGGTTTTAATTCTATTCTTTTGTATCCATTATTTTAACATATAAGCGTAGAACTTTAATCTCATTTTCTTCATGTTGTAGATGTTGTCCTCAGAAGAGGATTATTTGAATTTATGCAATTTTGTGTCGACAATTTTGTTGTTGCCCTTTGGTCTTCAAAGATGAGGTTAGAACATGTTTGAGGCAATTGAATTACTGTAGTCAAAATCGTTAATATACATTTGAATGTTAACATTCAAACTTGATTACAATCTCAGGCATAACGTCGACCGTGTACTTGATAAACTACCTGTATTTTCCGAGCATTTTCTATTCGTGTGGGTAAGATGAATGTCATTACAGTTTGCTGACTTTTCGTTGTCTATGATTCCTACATATTTATGTTCGACTGTTTGTGAACAGGATCAAAAAAATGCAAAACATACGATTCTGTTACCTACTGTAAAGATCTCAATGATGTTTGGAACGCGTGTCCAGATTTTAACGAGCTAAATACACTTTTGGTCGATGATTCAGCGGAAAAAATGATTTATAATCCGGTAAGTTGCATTTATGCAATATGTTTTTCCAGTTGAACAGGTGTTCAGACATTGATTATTTTAACAACTTATGTGTTTATATAGAATACAATTACATATGTCCACATACCTTTGACGCTGCTTCCCATTCGAACGACAAAGCTCTAGGTATGACACAAATTTATTCATGCTTATGCGAATTTAATTTATTGTTAGTAAAATTGCACCTCATTAGTTTGATAATTGAAATTATTTATGTATGTCCTCAGAAAAAGGCGGAAACATACGAGAGTATTGGAAAAATTGTTGAAGGCCTCTAATATTCCGGACTTCGTTAGAACAACCCTTTTTCATCGGATTAATTTTGTTTGTCGGTACATTATTTGAACATTCTTGTGTATTTATGTTTTGGTGTGATTATATTGTGTGTATATTTTCATTAATTATTCCATATTTGCTTCTATGTGTACATATACATTTGAGTGTCTATACTTTTTTAATATATTGTAAAGTATCTATCCTTTTATAAAAGTGTCTATACTTTTTCACTGTGGAAAACATTAATTTAAGGTTATCTTTTGAGTGAGTTTTAAGATATTAATTTAGTAATTATAGGCGTCTAATGATTAATTTTTACGTTACGATATATATTATTATTAAATTAAAAATTCTTAATATTATTTTATAAAATATCAAAACAATCAACTAATTTTTGTGCAAATGAAATTATTAAATTAATATTGTAGGTGGAAAACATGAAACATACTTAAAAATATTGAAACATAAATTACATATCTTTAAAAAAAGTATCGATCCTTTTTATAAAAGTATGGACACTTTCAACATATTATAATAAAATAGGTAAATTTGCAATATAACCGGTATAAATATACCGGTCTTATGCGCGAATAGGTCTACAACCTATATCGACACTTTTAATATTGTGTCGGTACTTTATGTCCATATTGGAAGAAAAATGTGTCGATACGATTTAAAAAAGTTTCGACATTTTACACATCGGAACCCATAATTATAATGTAATAGATAATTTTGTAATATAACCGGTATAATATACCGGTTTTTATGAGCGAATAGGTCTACAACCTATATCGACACTTTATAATATTGTGTCGGTACTTTATGTCCAGATTGGAATAAAAATGTGTCGATACCATTTAAAAAAGTGTCGGTAATTTGAAGTAACGCGGTTTTTCTTCCTTCATTCAAAAATTTATATGTACATACAATAGGAGTCATGTTGATACTTAGGATATATTATATGGAGATCGTTGTCATTCCATTCCCTCTTCGAAAAAATCAGTTGATGTAGGCTGTGTGCTTGTACTCAAACTAAGCTTGACTTGAGGACATGTTAGTTTGTTATGCCCCTCACCGTTGCAGTACCCACATCGCCTAATTTTCTTCTCGACCTTGTTCTTCGGCACTTCTTTTCGCTTGCGTTGTTTTCGTTGAGGGTCACGAACATTGTTTACTACAATGCTCTGGTTGACTGAATGATTCAAACCAAACGAGTTTTCTAATTCTTCTATTAGTTTTTTTATCTCATCTCTTGCGGTTTTGAAAGACTCGTCTGTCTTTGATGCAATGTAGCATAACCTACTTGACGTTGAACGTAGAGCAGCGAACCTTGCCATTTGCATCACTTCTGGAGACACATTCAAATCAACATAGCTGGGTGCAGAAGCCTTCGCATCATTAGTCCACCTACTTTGAATCAAAGTCCCGGGCAAATATGTGTAGTCCAATTGCTTCAAAATGTGAAGTTGATGGCGACACGGAAGTCCAACGGTCTCGAATTTTTTGCAGGAGCAAATTAGAGTTTTCGTACGAGAATCAAAACTAATTTCAAATTTCCTATTTTTTCTGCGTACTTTGACAAAATATAATGTTGACATTCATCTGATAAGGACTTAATCTCTGCCTCAATCCGGTACAATGTCTCCCGTATAAGTTCATCTTGGAACACACGAAAAGATTCGCGGGTAAAAATCGCAGCGGCATGGCTTTCAAGGTCGACCAGTTTTGTGATCTGGAAGGGCTTCGTATGGGAACTTAAGTAATCCGCTTTCAACTCGTTCATACGCATTCTACTAATTCCATCTTCAATTGCACGAACAACATCTAAATATGTCTTCTTGTGTTTCAGTGCAATAGCTAGTGAAGCATTCATAGACTCGTACCTTTGTGTTGAGCGAATATTGGCAAAGAAATGACCGGTTAGATATGCTTGTGCCCATAAGTGTCGTGTATTTCCCTTCTCAATCACCCATGGATGCTTTTGGACGTTGAATTCTGAAACAATCGAACGCCATTGAATATCAAATTCCTTGGTTGTCCACCAGGAAGCCATGCATTTTGAGAATGCTGCTGTAAACTTTGGGTCACCAATGTTAGCTTGTGCATTGCGAGAAAGATGCCAAGAACATAATCTGTGCTTAGCATAAGGGATAACAGATTTGATAGCCCTCTGCATTGCCCTATCCCCATCGGTTACAACAGAAATAGGTGATTTATTCATCATGGCTTCTAAAAAATTCTGTAGCACCCACTCGAAAGATTGAGACGTTTCGTCAGCGATTATGGCAGTGGCAAACACAATTGTGTTATGGTGATGATTGACACCAACAATAGGCATAATTGGTCGACCATACAAATTATCTTTGTACGTTGTGTCGAACGCAATTACATCACCGAAGCATGTGTAATCCGATCTCGATGTAGAATCTGACCAATAAGATTATACAATGCCCCCGATTCGTCTACCGAGTATGTCATAAAAAACCCGGGATCATCATGTTTCTTATAATCAAAGTAGGCAATAAGCGCATTCACATCCCCATCGACGATTTCCTTTGCTTTACCTCTTTGAAGTGCATTGTAGAGGTCTTTATGTGTAAATCCAACATTATGATAGCCCCCTGCCTGCTGCGTTAAATAGTTCATTACTTGTGACGTGCCAACACCGACCTCTTTCAATGTTGTTGCCTCATCGATATCAGCCTTACTTACAACTCTATTAGAACGCATAAATGGTGTCATAGCAGATGTGCACAATGCATGATTATGTTTCTGATCAGACTTACTTATAACCCACTGATCGTTTGTATTTGTTGCTGTAACTACGACTCTAGCCTTACATCATGTTCTTGTGACTGGCGTATGAGCACGTTGACGATCAACAGTATTGACTTTTGATACTCGAAACCCTTCTTTGGAACAACAAAATTCTTGTGTCTTCACATTCCCTTCCACGTCAAGCCGTGTTGTTCCCTTACGTGCACTAAACCCATGTTCCCGTGCGAATCCCTTGTAAAAGTGCCAAGCTTGATCACGTGAACAGAAGAGCTGACCAACCAATCTGTCAGATTCATCAACATTATGTACTTCATGGCATTCCTCGGTTGGCTTAACATTGTCTACATCAGTATTATCCATGGCAAAAATTTTTGTGCAAGTTCAGTGCTCCAGGAGTTGATGGATATGTAAACAAAGGTTCATTTTGAACATGTTTCTGTCGTGCTGCTTTCAATAGGATGTGGCATTGGTAGTGGTAGTTAAAGGGTGGGTACAACATTAAATTCGCAGTACATATTTAGGTATGTACAATAACTACAAGTATATTATCATTAAATTTAGGTATGTACAATAACTACATATTTAGGTATGTTTGTTAACTACATATTTAGGTATATACATCTTTTGAGTGAGTTTTAAGATATTAATTTAGTAATTATAGGCGTCTAATGATTTATTTTTTACGTTACGGTATATATTATTAAATTAAAAATTCTAAATAATATTTTATAAATATCAAAACAATCAACTAATTTTTTGTGCAAATGAAATTATTAAATCAATATTGTAGGTGGAAAACATGAAACACTGTTAAAAAAATTGAAACATAAATTACATAACTTTTAAAAAAAGTATCGATCCTTTTTATAAAAAGTATGGACACTTTCAATATAATAGGTAAACATATGATTAATAGGTAGCCCTTATATAATGTAATAGGTATCGTTTATATAATGTAATAGGTAGTGGTTATATTGTAAAGTGTCTATCCTTTTTATAAAAGTGTCCATACTTTTTCACTGTGGAAAACATTAATTTAAGGTTATCTTTTGAGTGAGTTTTAAGATATTAATTTAGTAATTATAGGCGTCTAATGATTTATTTTTACGTTACGATATATATTATTATTAAATTAAAAATTCTAAATATTATTTTATAAAATATCAAAACAATCAAATAATTTTTTGTGCAAATGAAATTATTAAATTAATATTGTAGGTGGAAAACATGAAACACTGTTAAAAAAATTGAAACATAAATTACATAACTTTTAAAAAAAGTATCGATCCTTTTTATAAAAAGTATGGACACTTTCAATATAATAGGTAAACATATGATGTAATAGGTAGCCCTTATATAATGTAATAGGTATCGTTTATATAATGTAATAGGTAGTGGTTATATGTAAAGGTCTATCCTTTTTATAAAAGTGTCCATACTTTTTTCACTGTGGAAACATTAATTTAAGGTTATCTTTTGAGTGAGTTTTAAGATATTAATTTAGTAATTATAGGCGTCTAATGATTTATTTTTTACGTTACGATATATATTATTATTAAATTAAAAATTCTAAATATTATTTTATAAAATATCAAAACAATCAAATAATTTTTTGTGCAAATGAAATTATTAAATTAATATTGTAGGTGGAAAACATGAAACACTGTTAAAGTATCGATCCTTTTTATAAAAAGTATGGACACTTTCAATATAATATAATGTAATAGGTAAATTTGCAATGCTATCGGTATAAATATACCGGTTTACTTATAAAATAGGTAAATATAAGCGCTACCTATTACATTATATAAGCGCTACCTAGTATGTTATTGTACTTTATAATATTTCCGGTTAAATAATATAACATAACCGGTCTAAATTTTAACCGGTCACTTGTTTAACCGGTCACGCCGTATATTAGCCGTTTTTTAGGCGCCGCACCGCAGAACTACCCCACCCTCCCAATCATCAATAGTTCGGCTGATTCTGCTGTGCGGTGCCTAAAAAACGGCTAAAAATGGCGTGTCCTGTTAAATAAGTAACCGATTAAAATTTAGACCGGTTATGTTATATTATTTAACCGGAAATATTATCAAGTACAATAATATATTAGGTAACGCTTATATAATGTAATAGGTAGCGTTTATATTGACCTATTTTCTAACTAAACATGTATATTTAAACCGGTAACATTGCAAATTTACCTATTACATTATAATTATCGATTTTGATATTTTTGAGATTGATACAATTTTAAATGTATCGACACTTTATGCGTGCACCTCGTTGTGCTTTCATTTTGGGAAAAAAACATCGACACATATTTAAAGAGTGTCGATACATAATGTAAATCTATTTACTAATTAACCAATATATTTTTACCAGTTACATTGTATTAAAATATCTAATGTTATTATTTTGTTACTGTAAAGTTTTTGTTCTTTTCTTACTGAGTTTTGCTTAAAATATCCAATTTTTCGTATTAAAAAATGAAAATTCCGAAATAAAAATGACCACACAAGCACACTTTTATACTACCGGTTTTGTCATTTCGAGATCCATTTTGTCATATTTTTACCTATTATATTGTTATGGATCGATACATTTTTATAAAGTATCGACATTTTATTGATGCTATAACTTCTATTCTTTTAAATTTCAAAAGAGTCGATACTTATAATAAAATATCGACACTATCAACATATCCGGTAGCTCTTTACCGGTTTTGTCATTTTGAGACCGATTTTATCATATTTTTACCTGTTATATTGTTATAGATCGATACATTTTTATAAAGTATCGACACTTTATTAACGCTATAACTTCTTCTCTTTTAAATTCCAAAAGTGTCGATACTTATAATAAAGTATCGACACTATCAACATATCCGGTAGCTCTTTACCGGTTTTATCATATTTTTACCTGTTATATTGTTATGGATCGATACATTTTTATAAAATATCAAAACTTTATTAGCGCTATAACTTCTTCTCTTTTAAATTCCAAAAGTGTCGATACTTATAATAAAGTATCGACACTATCAAAATATCTGGTAGCTCTTTATCGGTTTTGTCATTTCGAGACCGATTTTATCATATTTTTACCTGTTATATTGTTATGAATCGATACATTTTTATAAAGTATCGACACTTTATTAGCGCTATAATTTCTTCTCTTTTAAATTCCAAAAGTGTCGATTCTTATAATAAAGTATTGACACTTTCAACATATCCGGTAGCGCTTTACCGGTTTTGTCATTTCGAGACTGATTTTATCATATTTTTACCTGTTATATTATTATGGATCGATATATTTTTATAAAGTATCGACACTTTCAATATATCTTGTAGCGCTTTACCTGTTTTGTCATTTATAGACCGATTTTGTCTTTTTTTTTCCTGTTATATTGTTATGGATCGATACATTTTTATAAAGTATCGACACTTTCAATATATCCGGTAGCGCTTTACCTGTTTTGTCATTTATATACCGATTTTGTCATTTTTTACCTGTTATATTGTTATGGATAGATACATTTTTATAAAGTATCGACACTTTACCTGTTTTATCATTTATAAACCGGTTTTGTCATTTTTTTACTTGTTATATTGTTATGGATCAATATATTTTTATAAAGTATGGACACAAACCGACAAGCTAAGTTTGCCGGTTGCCAATTTTTTTTAATATTTCTTCATGATTTCCACCTATTACATTATTATTACTCAATATTTTCGGTAGCGCTAAACCGAATTTATCAAATATCTTTTAATGTATCCGGTAACGTCGTATATTAGCCGTATATTAATCCGCCTTTCCGGAGACAATCTCTGCAACCGGTCTAGAAGGAAAAAGCCGTTGGAGAAATGTCATCAACGACCAAAGGCAAACCACAGCTAGGACTTGGAAAGTTACCACCATCCCAAAAGACCTAGCTGTATATGAATGGCTCTGGTCAACTGATACAATCTATACACCTGCAAAATCAATTACGACGTTGTCAATCATCTTATTTGGTCATTAGAATGAAAATGAACCCAGTACAAAGACCAAATACCTCAAAAATGATAGGAACCAGGGGCCAACAAGATGACTGGCACTTATCAAGAATGGTCTCAAATGCATGTTGAGCGGCACAGCCTACCAGGAAAGGAGTCACTGCAACCAGCGCTTGGACACCGAGCACTGGCCAAGTTACAAAGGCCGCAACAAGAGGAATAACAACCTTGAAACCCGTTGCGAAGAGAGAGGATGATAGGTAACCCCTGAGTCCTGTAATGAGACCCCACCTCTTGGGACTGAACTGCAAATAGGCCTTTGAACATAATCAGTCACCAGAAAGAACATCCCAAGACCAATATAGAATAGCACTTCAAAGGAAAATGAGGACACAATTTCTGCACAATATAGCCATGCAAAACAATTACACCTGTTCTTTTATGTTACACACACACCGCAGTACCACTAATGAAATTTGAATCCATGGTTATTAAAAAAGAAACGAGTGTCTCGTCCTTGAAGAAAGCCTTAATTGCATAGCTAAAGAAAAAATGTGGAAGGATCAATGAAGAAATCAATGCAACGGGTCCCAAAACCCAGAGGGCGGATCCTTTTCCTTCTTGGAAAGGAGCTGACATCAATTTGCTCTCTTCCGCCAGCTGGTAAGAATGAGATTGCCCATGAAAGGAAATAGAACCCGATTTACCATGAAACGATTGCACCCCACCAAATGTGTTTAGAGCCACAGTAGATTTCTCACTCTCAGTCCCAGTACGGTTCAAACATGAGTTTTGATCAGACCCATAGACACACACTATTATTCCCCATCTGCTCAATCTCCACAATCTATCCTCCTTATTTAACCTTAAATACCCTGAATTATTTTATTTGAAAAACAATAAGGCTCTTTTAGTTAAAACAAACAAGGGAGGAACAAACTTTAAGCACTAAAAAATCTGTGAAAAAAAGAAGCAAAAGATGTACTTTGATGCATCTCCAAGCCCAACATTTCCGTTCCTTCTTATGATGTTGCATACAGGAGCCTTCAAATTTTGACCATTGGAAATGAGAGTGAGTTTCCGACTTCGACAAAATGAACATAAATGGGATGGCAAGGTAACACTATGAAAGCAACAAACTTGAAGGATAGATTTACTTACGGATTGATTAAAGAATCGATGATGACAAAAAATGCTGAACTTTGGGACACGAAATCCAAGGCAAACCGATTGAAGCTCCATCTTTTTTATGATTTTAGCAGCGTCGATTGAAGTTGCTGGTCGTCGGTCACCGCTTAAACCCCAAGTTTTCCCAATAGGTGCGAGTGCGGGGTGATTTTCAGTTTCTAGGTAATTAGAAAGCTACCAGCCGCAAAGCTGGCCACCTGTTGGACCATTTCCACGATCTGAGCCCTCCTATTAATTACTAGATTTTATGGATTTACTTGGTAACAATCCAGGCCTAACAACCTCTCAGGCTCAGGCCTTCCTCCGATATTAAATTAACTCAGACAAGGTGAAGGCTTTGAGGAATGCATACATGTCAAGCTAATTATAGAAAAATTGTTTATTATATAAATTACTGTGCCGATGAAGTAGTTGGTGATAACTCTATAATTTACTGAATAACAATAACATATCTGCCTGTTTCTTTTAACTATGCTCCTTTCATCTGTCACTCAATTCTCGTGCCCACAATCTCCAACAACATGTTTTATGATATAATAAATCGAGAAAAAGACATCCAAGAGAACAATTTCAGGCTTCAGCAGTGTATACAGACGTATACATACACTAGGGGCTCTTGCAAAATATGAAGAGGGATAAAACTTTGGTACTGCATTGATTGAACTTGGTATTAACAGGCGAAGCTGAAGTTGAAATCCCAAGCAAGAGTGAGTTGTGGTTAATGGGTTACATTATTCAGCAAACTGCTCGATGAAGGGGAGCTTTGTTCACTCAACCATGGGTTCTGGGTTGATACTGGAGAATTATCCTTCAATTTTTCGATCAAGTTCATACAACCAACGTTAGTTATCTCAAGCACGAATAGGCCTCTATTTTCATGTCCATCCTTGTTATTTACTGCCATGCTCAGTGGTTGCTCGCTTATATTGGACGAGGAGCAAGGTGATACTTCTGATGAAGTTGCACAAGTGATTTCTACTGCAGGAACCCTTCTCCTTAGCCTGATTTGGTCTAGTCCTACTGCTACTTCTATCATTGTAACCCTGCCACCAATGGTAAGCATCAGTGGCTATGCATTTTAGATCAAACTTCAATTATTGAAAGATCTCCCACGAATTTTTGTTTCAATAATTGAAGTTTGATCTAAAATGCATAACCGGTCACATAAAATTATTATATTTTTTAATACATTTACTAACGGTATTTGTAGACAATAGTCTAATTACTCGTTTCCTTATAGCTTCTCTGTCGATTTTTGGCAAAAGCTGTTTTTATAGCAAATAAGCTAAATCCTAATTTTGAACACAATTCTTTATCATTAATTCTCAAATTGTAATAAAAAAGATAATTTACCCAATTAAGTGAATAAACATAACGTCATCTCAAATAAAAATTAGCAAGTTAAATTCTTAAAACTACCAAGCACGTCGCTTTTGGACAACTGACCCCGGATTCCCTGGAGCAGTCCCCCTCTTTCTATATACTCGGTCTAACACTTGTCCGAAATCTGATAGCTCCCAAATCCGCTCTATTCTGTAATTGCCAATATATGAAAGCGAGCAATGCAAATGCAACCATTTCCATTTCCTCTCGTCTCTTTGACTTGTTTAATCAATATCGATATCCTCTCAGATCTCCTTCCACGCATTATCTTCTTTGTTGTTCCTATATTTATTACAGTTTAGCCACAATGTTCGCAGAGCCCGATAGCTGCCCGAGATCCAAGTATGGGAACATTATGCATTCCGATCCTAACATGTCCATCGCTGGAAGTGAAGATGATTTGTACATACGTTATAGCAGCGCATCCGCTTCCAGTCATGCCCTTTATGAAGCCCATAGGACCAGCCCGGAAGGCTCACCCATTACCATGTCTCCCTGGAACCAAACCACTTCTTTCATGAGACCTTCGGGTTTCTCTTCCGGATACGACAACGTTCCGGCTAACAGTCTCATCGGGTCGCTCACACGTGAAGAGGGTCATATTTACTCCTTGGCAGCCACAAAGGATCTCCTTTATACCGGCTCCGATAGCAAGAACATTCGTGTGTGGAAGAATTTAAAAGAGTTCACGGGGTTTAAATCAAACAGTGGGTTGGTTAAGGCCATTGTGATATCTGGGGAAAAGATTTTCTCTGGTCATCAAGATGGGAAGATTCGTGTTTGGAAAATCTCTCCAAAGGACCCCAGCATTTACAAACGAACTGGAACTTTGCCGACTCTCAAAGACGTCCTTAAAAGTTCCATTAAGCCAAGCAATTACATGGAAGTGAAGCATAAGCGGTCTTTATGGATAAAACACGCTGATGCGGTGTCGTGTTTGAGCTTGAATGAAGAACAAGGTCTTCTTTACTCTGCTTCATGGGATGGGACATTCAAAGTTTGGAGGATTTCTGATTCCAAATGCCTTGAATCCATTCGTGCACACGACGACTCTGTTAACTCAGTGGTTTCGACCTTGAGTGGAATGGTTTACACTGGCTCCGCAGATGGAACCGTTAAAGTGTGGAAAAGGGAACAACAGCGGAAAGGAGCAAAGCATATGTTGGCACAAACTCTTTTACAACAAGACTGTGCTGTTACGGCGTTGGCAATCAACACCAAGGGTTCAGTATTGTACTGTGGCTCCAGTGACGGCGTGGTCAATTTCTGGGAAGTTGGGAAACAATTAGCCCACGGCGGGGACCTTAATGGGCACAAGCAGACGGTGCTTTGCCTTAAGGCTACTGATAATTTGGTCTTTAGCGGATCAGCTGATAAGACTATATGTGTTTGGAGGAAGGACGGCAACATCCACACATCCCTCTGCGTGCTGACTGGGCATATGGGGCCCGTCAAGTGTTTGGCGGTGGAAAAAGATCATGAATCTGGGAGTGAGCAGCGGTGGATTGTGTACAGTGGAAGCCTTGATAATTCGGTTAAGGTATGGAGCGTGGCGGAGTATGCTCAGGTAACAGCGGGCACCACAATCATCATCATCAGCGGCCGAATTTCGATTGCGATACGGATTCTAACCGATTCGCATATGATGAGAGCGCCCCCTTCCAGCCAGCATAGACAACACTGATCAACATGCATATGCTGCCACGTGTCCACTTATAATAAAAAAGTTACCAAAATTCACACGTGGAAAATTAAGGGTACGTGATTCTGTGACGCTTACACTTCACGTAGAAGAGAGACGAGAGTTATCATTTTGGGATTTTAGTTTTGGTAATAGTTTATGGTCACGGATCATTAACATACAGATTTCATTATTTTTCAATAAAATTTATTCCGCTTGAGATGATTATTCTGGAAGTGCAATTTAATTTCGGTAATAATATTTTATTTTAATGAATTTTTTTAAAGAAAAATCCGTTGATGAGTAAAATAAGAAAGGAATAACAAATTAATAACTAATACTATTATTTACTTTAAATAAAAACTCATAAAATATGAAATTATTTTTAAATATCAGATTAAACACCAATCATTTGACTTGCCAAAGCAAGTGGAACCGTAAAAGTACATAGCTCCAACTTTGAAAAAAAATGTATTATCGAATTGAAATTATATATCTTTTAAATATTATATTATTAAAATATCTCAACCTACAAATTTTAATAAATAATAATACCAATAAAACTAAAACTTAGTTATTCGATAATCTCGTAAACAAAAGCTGGAAGACGTGGAGTGATGAGGACATCAAGTGGAGTAACTTTAGAAAGTGTCAAAGCTGGTCCCTGGCGCATATCAATGGGTTCATCTAACGGGGTTGCAAAATCGAACAAGTGCAGCAAATTAGCAACCGTAAGCTGCAAAACTTGGAGTGCAAATGAACCCCAGGGCACATTCTTCTTCCGCTGCTAAACGGTATAAACTCAAAATTTGCCCTCTAAAATCAACATGTTTGTGGCTAGTCAAGAACCGTTCGGGTCTAAACTCGTCAGGATCCGACCATGTTCGTGGGTCGTGTTGAAGCTTATAAAGATTGGTGATCAGCCATGTTCCTGCGGGGACATGGTAACCACTCACAGTGCAATCCTCGGCGGCTTCATGAATCAATGAGATTGGTGCAGCAGGGTATAAACGCATTGTTTCCTTGATAACTGCTTGAAGGTATACTAAATTTTTCATGTCGGTTTCCTCCACTAGCCTGTTGTTTCCCACATGGATGTCTAGTTCATTTCGTAGCTTGTTTAAAGCATCACGGTTGTTAAGTAACAAAGATAAGATCCATGTCAATGTAACTGCTGTAGTGTCTTCAGCCGCCAAGACCAGAGCCTGTAAAATCAGGCAAAACTCTTTTAACTTTTGTCATAAATAGTCAAACTCTAACACCAAGTAAAATACTAAAATCTACCAGACAGGTGGCTTTGTTGGTGATATCTGCAGCGCGGTCGGCTTCATCTTTGAGTTTAGAAAGCATCACATCCATGAAATCTTCCCCGTCCTTGAACTGATCTGACGATTTTCTTCGCCTGTGCTCGTCTAGCCATCCTTCGGCATATCGGTCTAGGTCTTCGCCTATCTTCTTCATGGCCTTCTCGTCGCCTCCTATGTCTAACCATCTCAAAAAGGGCAAAGCATCAGATACGACGAACTTCCCACTCAACTCAGTGAAGTCCCTCAAGGCCATTTTCAACACCCGATTCTCTGCATCTTTGCCGAAACTCGGGATTCGCTTCCCTATAATCATTCTTAGAATAACGTTAAGGGTTAAATCCCAAAACCATCTCTTCATCTCTACCGACAAGTTATCAGAGCCAATATTTTTGCTTTTGTCCCATTGCTGATACAGCTCTTGCATGGACAACTTTATCTCGGATTCTCGGGCGTGCTTGAGCATATCAAGGCGGCTGTTGGAGAGGAGCTCGAGAGTAACGAACTTGCGCATTTGACGCCAATAAGGTCCATGTGGGGCGAAGCCAAACATGGAGTTGTTGTAGCCCATAAGAACCGAGGCAGTTAGATTCGGACGAGTGGCGAAGGCTTTGTCGTTGGTGGTAAGACACTCTTTAACAGTTTCGCTATCGCTCACTACCAAAGCTCTACGCACGCCGAGCTTAATAGTGAAGATTGGTCCATATTTGTCTGCCATGTTGGCCAGGCTAATGTGGATTGGTTGGGAACCCCCTAGAAGGTGGAGATGACCGATTATCGGCCAGGCGCCTCCAGCTTCCGGTGGTTTCGGCTTCCGACTTGTGTTTCTGGTGAGTATTTTGGAAATACATACGAGGGAGATTAGAAAGAGTGGAAGCGTAAATAGTTGAATAGTATCCATAGATAAGCTGCAAGCAAGAGAAGCACAATTTCAATTCCAACACACGATATTATATAGAACCCGATCTGAAGAAGATGCAGGAAATATTCATAGAAATAAAATTACACGTCTTTGAGAAAATGAAAGGACAGTTGACAATTGTTTCGGTGAGAAAAGTAATACATTATTGTGTCTTCATTTCAGAAATCTTTCTTATTAACTAGATGTCCGTCTTATACAAGGGCCTAACATTGATTTTTATCTACGTATGTACTTTTAATTTCAAAGATTTTTTATTTGTTATTCAGCGCCAGCGACTTTGTTTTCATTGGGTGGATTTCTTCAAAGTCGTTAAATCTTTTTAAAACTCGTTCGTAGTAGGTTTTTCTTTTCCGGAAAAACAAGAAACTGGGAAAAGTAATGAAATGATTGATTAGTGGAGAATAAGGACAAAGCACCAACTTTAGGAGCTGTTTAGACGGTGGAAAAGATGATTATCTTAGGGCAATTTTTTCCCCACAATCTAATACTTAAGTTTAGATTAAAAAGATTCTCAATAAAGAATAATAAATTTTTCTCTCTCCAAAATCGCATCCAGCCGTATACCCAGCATTGTTTTGAAAATCGGATCGGTCGGTTCAATCGAAAATCGTTGTCTAGTTCGGTTCAAACTAAACCAGTTGAACCATTATTAGTGAACCAGTCGGAATCGTTCGAACCGGACCGGCTGAAAACCGGAAAAAACAGCCAATTTTGTTTTTTTTTAAAATTAAACCAAACGACGTCGTTTGTTAAACGAGCCAAGTCGAACTCGAGTATTGCTAAGCTCGACTCAAACTTTAAAAGTAAGCTCAACTCGACTCAAACTCAAGAACTCCAAATTATCAAGTTCAACTCGAACTCGAAATATAATATTGAAACTTGAACTCGAAAAGGCTTGAAGTCAAAAAAAATTTAGAAGCTCGATTGAAGCCTAAAATTTGAGCTTGATTGAAGTGAAAAAATAATTCACTCTATGCTCACTAAAAGACTCCATGATTTTGAATGTCAAATTACCTCTATTATTTATAGAAGTTAGTTGGGATGCTCTTCTATGTTTCTTAGCCATGTGAATTGTTTTGTTCTCATATTTTCTCTTTAGACTTTTGAGATGTTCTTCTATGTTTCTTAGCCATGTGAGATTGTTTTTTTTTTAAAATTAAACCAAACAATATCATTTTATTATGATTTTTTAGCCCCAAATTTATTTTTTAATTATAGTTATATAATTATATTTATTATTTAATATGTTTTATCTTAAATATTATGTTGTAGTTAATTTGAATCATTTTGTTTCACTTGATTTTATGGTTTTTAACTCATATATGTTATGACTTGCTTTGAATATGACTTGTGATATACAAAATTATTTTTTATTAAATATTTTTGGTATTTTTATTTAATGTTTTAAATAATTATGACGTCGTCCGGTTCTTACGATCGGTCGGACCGGTTCGACCGGTTGAACCAGTGAACCGATAGCATGACCGGTTCGCTAACCGGTCCAGTTCTGAAAACTATGGTTAGACCAAAACGACAATTTTCGGTTTAAATAAAAAAAATTCTTTTTTTTCTCCTACCCGACTCCTTCCTTCTTTCTTCTTCTTCTCCCCCTCCCATTCTCTCTCTAATTCTTCTTTCCTCACTGGCTCGAAAAGCTTATGCTACAATGGAAGCACTTTTAGACATTGCAATTTATAGTGCCCAATTCATTTGAGTTATTTGCACTTCCAATGTCCTCATTGGTACCCTACGCATTACTTTCTCCCTTCCTGCTCTTTGCATGTAATAATTTGGGTTAGTTAATGTCAATTTCTAATCTTAGGGCCAATTTTAACAAAAGAGGTTTAGGACCAATTTCATTCGTTAAACCCATTGAAAACTATGTAAATTTAAACCAATAACTTGTCTTATATTGGGCTTAGAGCTAGTTCTCTTGCTGGATTATGAAGTATTTCTAGGTAATGTTATTAAATAATATTTTGAAAAAATACGTTCTGTATTTTAGAATATTTGGCATGGTTGTCAATTTTTTTTATAATAAATTAAAATATTTATTTTAAATATAACATTAAAAATTAACTTAAGGAAAATTAAATAATATTTTAATTATTTTATTTCAAAAAAAATTGATTCTTAACTAGATCAAAGACGATGTTAAATATATATATATATATATATATATATATATATATATATATCCATCGTTATAAAAGATAAGGTAAAGACTTCCTGTCAGATATCTCGGAATTCCTCTGGTCACCCGCAAGTTGAATGAGAAAGATTGTGAAGCACTTATTGTTAAAATTAAGCAAAGACTCCATCATTGGTCTGCTAGGAACCTCAGTTATGTTGGCAGATTCGAGTTGATTAAATCTGTTATTTTCAGTATCAACAACTATTGGTGCATACAACTTTTTTTGCCTGCTTCGATTCTTAAAAAAGTGGAGCAGCTTTGTATAAGATTTTTTTGGAAAGGCTCAGACAAACCGGCTGCTGGAGCTAGAGTGTGCTGGGATAAAATATGCCTTCCTAAATCAGAAGGTGGTCTCGGATTGAAGAATCTAAAAAATTGGAATAGAGCTTGTATTGTGAATCTCATAAAGAAAATGTTGGCTGGTGAAGGTTCTCTATGGGTGGCTTGGGTTAATAGATATGTCATTAAAGAGCAAAATTTTTGGCAGTTTAATCCTGGCCCCAACGTCAGCTGGAGTACCAGAAGAATATTTAAACTGAGATCAGAAGCAATGTCTCTCAATTATGATACATGCACGGTGAAGGAAATTTATGAAGATATTAGAACAAAAGGGCAGAAAGTACCTTGGCATAAACTTATCTGGTTCCCACTGCATATCCCAAAGCATAGTTTTATCGTTTGGATGGCTCTTCAAAACATATTGCCTACTAGAGACCGTATGCAAATCATGGGAATTAACACAGACTCTTTATGCGTTAATTGCAGAACCTCTCAAGAGTCTAGAAATCATGTATTTTCTGAGTGTTCTATGGCTGTCTGCTTATGGAATTCAGTTTTGAATCAGTGTGGATTAAATTCTTCAAATCTGTCATGGGATATTATGGTTAACAGAGCAAGCTCATTATGGAATGAAAAATCTCTTATCACCTTCATTTTAAAGATAGCGTGGTTTACTTTCATTTATTTCTTATGGCAGGAAATATATCATATAATTTTCCAAGCTCGATCTAGATCAGTTGAACAATTATTTTTTGAAATTTCTGATGCTGCTCGATTCTGCCTTAGGGGGAAAAGTTTCAATTGGCTTGATAGCACTAATCTTTTTCTTTGTAATGCTTGGGGTTTATAGTTTATTTACAAATTATTGTTGTCTAGGTTGTGCACTGATTTGTATAGGCTGTGCAGATTTTGTTTGGTTGATTGTTTTGTAGCATAACTTTGCTAAATTTGGGTAATAACATCTTAATTATCAAAAAAAAAAAAAAAGATAAGGTAAAAGTATGACCCCAGACATTTTAGCCCACAGTCAAGTTATCGGCATCAATGTTAAAGGTTGCTACTTGCGAGGCTTTAGTATTGCTTTTGTTCTTCAGTTGCTACTAGGATCCCACTACACTTTTCAAAATGAGTATTGATACCGATGCATTAAAAGAAGCTTCCAAAAATTAAATGGAAAACAGAGTACATAGGTAGTTTGCTTGAAACATCATTTTTACAAGATGATATAGGTAATGATAAAACCACCTGTAACTTAACTTGGCCTTTGAACACGACTAATTTATTCAAATATTGAAAAGAAGGGGAGAGGGATGTAACAGAGGCGCAATGCCTGACTAAATAATACAACAACATAAGGAACCAAAATGTCAGCATTACACTTTATCCTTGCAATCTTCACCTGGATTTTAGTTATATAGCTCAGGAGCAAGGCGAGGTGCGACAAGTGCTTCAAGCGGGGTAGATTTAATATTAGTCAATCCAACAGTGCCACTCATGTCAATCAAACCATTATTTGGCGTCGAGAAATTGAAGGCGTGTAAGAAATTAGACATGGTCAGATACAGCATGTGGAGTGCAAACGATGTTCCAGGGCAGCTTCTCCTACCACTACCAAAAGGCATCAGTTCAAAATGCTGACCTCTAACATCCACATCTTTGTGGGTAGTAAGGAACCTCTCCGGCATAAATTCCGATGGGTCTGGCCATACGTTAGGGTCCCTTTGAATCCTATGGAGGTTCACGATCAGACGAGTTCCTTGGGGGATTTCATAGCCCCCAATAGTGCAGCTTTCACTGAGCTCGCGGGGTGCTGAAAGGGGTGCAGGTGGGTACATTCTTAATGTCTCTTTAACAATGGCTTGAATGTACACCAATTTGCCGATGTCTTCTTCATTCACAAACCTGCCCCTGCTTACATGGGCATCTAGTTCTTTCTTGAGCCTTTTTCAGTGTGTGAGGTTTGTTTAACATAAGCGAAAGACCCCATATTAAGGTAACAGTTGTAGTGTCACTGCCTGCTAAAATCATATTCTACAATATGCAAATTTCATAGTTTTTAGAAATTAGAATTGATTAGTGAGAAAATTCATATTTATTAAAAGATTTTTTTTTATAAAAAAAAGGCAAGAAGATTGTACCAAGGAAGTGGCTTTGTTGATGGTGTCGGCATCATATCCGGCAAGACTTGCACCTTTAAGAACAGAGTTCATAACATCCATGAAATCCTTCTCCTTTTTTGTTTTCATCCCAACTTCCTCCCATCCTATGGTCATCGAGCCATCCATCGGCGATTTCATCCAACTCTCTAGCAGTTTTCTTCATCTTCTTCTCGTAGCCGCCCAAATCCAGACGTCGGAGAAAAGGGACTGCGTCTCCCAACAAAAATATGCCCGACAGGTGAAAGAAATCCCGTAAAGCCTTGCGATATCTCGACACCACTTTCTGGTCTTCCTCTGCGGTAACATTATACCTCTTCCCAGCAACCGTCCTGAGAATGACGTTCAACGTCAAGTCCGCAAAATGTTTCTTCATCTCAACCAAGACCTTACCAGAGCCATCCTTTTTCTCAGCCCACGTTTTGTATAGATGTTTTAGTGATCCCTGTATTTCCGACACAAAAACTTTCTTGAGCTGATCGATCCTGTGGTTTGATAGCACCTCCAACATCGTTATTTTGCGCATTTCACGCCAGTATTGTCCGTAAGGAGAGAACCCGAACATGGCATAGTTGTAACCCAGGTGTTCAGCGGCTGCAAATTTGGAACGGGAGGAAACAGCCATATCGTTGGTGGTAAATATCTCCTTGGCCACATCTCTGGAATTCACCACCAGGGCTGGATGAACACCAAGGCGGATCATGTAGGCTGGTCCATATTTATCAGCCAAGTTTCCCAATGTTTCGTGAGGGGACAACGGTCCCCCTAACAGCGGGAGGTGACCGATTAATGGCCATGCACCGGCTGCTACGGGTGCCGCTTTTCCTCCACTTGCTGAGCTTGGATTTTTGAGTTTGGTGTACAAAAACAGCAGTGTGATAGCTAACACTACTGCGTAACCCAAAGTTGGGAGATCGAGAAGATCCATCAGTGCTAGGATAGGAAAGTGCAGATCTGCTAAAGAAGTTGATGGGTGGAGGTGTTGCATTTTGCACATATAAATAAATAAATTTGCTGAAATGGCCTAGCAGGACAAACTTATCGATCCTTGGGGGAATTCAAGATTTTTATTCTAATTTATTAATTGGTTTTTAGTCATCAATGTTGAATGAGTTTCCAGTTGTCATACTGGTGCAGCAGCATTATATATTGTTAGCATGATGAGTCAGCAACAATGGTGCCCATGCTAACATATATGCAAGAAGAAGAACAAAACAATAAAAGATGCGCCAATTAATTTAGTCTGTCCTGGAAAAAAAATAATAAAATTAAAAAACTAACAAGTTAAAACCGGTAACAAGCTATTAAACTAAAAGCCAATTCCACCATGACGATAAACTGGGAATATAGTTTCTATTAATATTATAGTTCGAATCTTATTTCAATTTTTATAATTAATTAAATTAAATCTATATTTATTAATTCATTTATTTCAATATAATATTATATAAAAATTATATTTTAAAAATATATTTTAATTAATTTTATTTTATTTACAACATTAATATTTTAATTTATTTATCCATGTTTAGAGTGGGTGAGAAGGTCTTGGTAGGCGGCCTTTGCTATTACTTTAATTCATATATATTATTCTTTTGTTAAGTTTCCTCGCCACTAGTCTATTAAATTCTTTCAATAATATCATATATACAAGTAGAAAAATATATTAACTAACAAGGGTCCAGTAGACTATTTGCCTGGCTGTCGTCACTCATCACTCATGTGGCCTGTATTTTTCTATTTCGCCTTTGAAAATTCAAAGTTCACTATACTGACACAGGCTTCGACTGTAATATTAATATCTTCGTATTATTTTATTTATTTTTAAATAACGATACCTTATATAAGGGAAGAGACTAAAAAATTATATAAAAATATATTTTTAAAATAAATTATTACATCTTTTTAAAAATATTGCAATACATCGGAGAAATATTATTTTAAACATGTATTTTAAAAACAAATGATAGGCGACGACTACGGACAGAGCAGGAGGGACTTTGGCTCTAATAATTTTTTAGATCAAATTATTTTTAGATATTTCTTAATTTTACGAATAAGAAAATTAATCTCGGTCTTCTTTAATTTATAAGATTAAATATTTTCAAGTAAATATTTATTTAAAATTAGATAAATTCAATTTAATTTTGTTTTAAAAAAATACTTCTTAGGTTTATGTTAATTTTGAAACAAATCAATTAGACTTTAATTTATTAATATTTAAAATTTAAATTAATAATTAATCCTTTAACTTCCATTTTATTATTATTTATAGTAAACCTTTATAAACTATTAAACAAAAGAGATGATGCATACAAGGCTCTTTCAAGTAACTTTATATATAAACCCAAGTAGGAGAATTTTTTTTTTTAAAATCCAGATTATTTATGTAACTAAATGAAGATAAAAAGTTATGGTGCAGTCAAGGTAAGATTCAAACCTCCAGCAGCCTAGTACTGATAAAATTCATTTTTAGTCAGTGTAGAGATTGAATGGAAAAGACATTTGTCCAACTAACTAAAAAGACAAATAAAACAAATTGCACGATATTGTTAAATACAATAATTGAAGAGTTCTCTCGATGACAAATAACTAAGGGTATTAAAATTAATTAAAAGGGTAATTAAAGAAAAAGAAATCATAATTGATGACTTTGAACTTGGTTTTAGAGGTTAATTCAAATTTGTGTATCAACGAAGTATACATGCTATTTTTTCATGTATATTTTATATAAAATCTTAAACATCAATAATTTGTTTTAAGCATTTTTTTGGATAAATCAGAATTTTATTATCCAAGAGCAATGTAACTTTACAACCAATCACCAATCAAAGCAAGGAGCATTACAAACAAACAAAAGGACAAAAGATTGGTTAAACTATACTCCAAGCATTACAAAGATGGAAGTTAGTGCAATCAAGTCTGTTTATAGTTTTTCCTCTAAGCCTTATACTAACTATTTCAATGATTTCCTTGAGCAAGTTGTCAACAGTTCGAGATCTTCCTTGAAATAGTCTGCGATTACGTTCTTGCCACAAAAAGTAGATATAAGCATTCCAAGAAATTTTCAGTATAATGGTAATTAGAGACTTCCCTTTCTACATAGAGCTTGCGCGAGAGACCATTTCTTCCCAAGTCATTGCAGTGTAGTTCATACCATTCAATTGGAGAACAAATTTCCAGAGTTCTATAGCCAAGGGGCATTGAGAAAACAAATGATCCCTGCTTTCGTTAGAAGCCCTACAATTAACGCACAGACCAACAATGACTAATCCCATGCGTTGCAAGCGATCACAAGTTGGTAACCTATTTAAGATGGCCATCCAAGTAATCAAACTATGCTTTGGAATGAGCATAGGATACCATACTAGACGGTGCCAGTATACTTTCTGACCTTGCAATCGGATTTTTCCCCCCAATTTCCTTCGCCTGCTCAATACCAGAAGAATAAAGAGGGAATGCATAATTTCTCAGTTTGAGAATTCTTCTAATCTTCCAGCTGATATTAGACCCAATGTCAAACTGCCAAAAGTTATGGTCCTTGAAAACATAGCTATTTAACCAAGCAACCCAGAGCGAGCCGTTTCCAGCAAGGATCTTTCTAATAAGGCTCATAATGCAAGCTTTGTTCCAGGTGGTAGTGTTTTTCAGACCTAAGCCTCCTTCAGATTTTAACAGACATATTTGGTCCCAACTAACTCTTGCTCCTGCAGCTGATTTGTTCGCTCCTTTCCAAAAGAACCTTGAGCATAATTGGTCCACTGACTTTAAAACAGTAACCGAGAGGATTAATTGTCTACACCAGAAATTACTGACACTAAAAAGAACCGATCTGATTAGCTCGAGTCTGCCAGCATAACTTAAGTTTCTTGTAGACCAGTGGTGAAGCCTTTGCCTAATTTTTTCAAGGAGTGGTTCACAGTCCTTCAGAGAAATTTTTCGAGTAACAAGAGGTATTCCTAGGTACCTAACAGGCAGGCAACCTGTTTTAAAGCCAGAAATGATTTCGAGGTTCTCAATTTCCCTAGGAGAGATACCCGCAAAGAAGATCTCACATTTGAAGGGATTTAAATGAAGCCCCAGAAACTTGATAAAAATGATGAAGGACACTCAAGACTCCAGCTACTGAATCCTTATTTCCTTTGTAGAAAATCAGTAAATCATCTGCAAATGAGAGATGAGTTAACCCAATTTTCTTGCATTTTGGGTGAAAAGCAAAGACTCCTTTGGAAGCAGCTATATTTAGCATTTTAGAGAGGACATTCATTGCTAGAACGAAAAGATAAGGGGAAACATGATCCTCTTGTCTTAAACCTCTGGCCCCTTTGAAATAGCCTATTAAAGTTCCATTAAAAGCAATAGAATACTTAGCTTGAGAGAAACATATTTCTATCCAGGCAATAAATTTTTTAGGAAGATGGAGGCCTTTAAGGATTGCTAATAAAAAATTCCAATGCAATGAGTCGAAAGCTTTATGAAGATCAATTTTCATTGAGCATCTTGGAGAGATGAATTTCCTACCATATCCTTTCACTATCTCCTGGGCAATGAGAGCATTATCGATGATATCACGACCTCGAATAAAGGCAGTCTAGTTTAAAGAGATAATGTCAGGCAGGAATTCAGTCAATCTTGTGAGAATGATTTTAGAAATAATCTTGTAGATGACGGAACAGCAGGAGATTGGCCTGAAGTCTTTAACATTGCAAGGATTAGAAACTTTGGGGACAAGAGCAATAATAGTGGAATTGAAAGCAGGGTGAATATAACTATTGCTGAAAAAATAATTTACTGCATTGATGATGTCTTCTCCCACTATTGACCAGCATTTCTTGAAGAAGAAATAAGAGAATTCATCCGGTCCAGGGGCTTTTTCATTGCCTTGACTGAATAAGGCATTTTTAATTTCTTCAGCATAGACTTCCTTAACAAGAGAGGGAAAAGCTTCAGAGGGAAAAGAATATTTAAGGAGATCTTGAAGAATAGAAGAATCCATATCCTTGACCAAAGGGTCAGCAGTACCAAGTAACTTGTTGTAAAAATAAGTGACTTCATTAGCCATGGCATCAAAAGTTTCAAGCCTATTACCTCTATCGTCAAGAAGGACTCTTATAGTATCCCTCTTGTTCTTAAAGGCCACAATGGAATGGAAAAATTTGGAGTTTGTATCTCCATCTTTTACCCATTAGACTTTTTTCCTTTTGCTTGAGGAACAGAGATTCGGCTTCTTCAAGGTTATTTAATTGATCTTGAATTTCAAGCTCATTCACAATGGAATCCTCTCCCTTGAGAGTGAGAAATTGTTGTTTTTCCAGCTCAATTCTCTTTAATTTCACACGGTCCGAAATATTGCTGAAGTTATCTTTGTTGAATTTCTTTAGGCAATCTTTGAGTATTCTAAGTTTTGAGAATAAAATCATCATAGGATTGCCATGAGCACCTTGGGACCAAGAATTTCTAACAACATTAAGGAACTGAGGATGAGAAACCCAAAAATTAAAAAATTTGAAAGGTTTTGGTCTTGTTGTAGGGGACTCTTTTAAAAGCCATATGATGACCATACTATGGTCAGAAACACCTGGAGCAAGGAATTCCACAAAGGAATGATGAAAGAAAGAGTCCCAACTAGGATTTATCAAGATTCTATCAAGTTTTCTTGCAAGAAAAAATTCTTGTTGCTTGTTGCTCCAAGTGTATTTAGGCTCAAAATAAGGGTGATCAAAGAGGTTAAGCTCATGGGTAAACTCTTAAAAATCACTCATGTCAGGAGAAGAATAAGGGCCTAAAAGCTCATGGTCTAAACTTTAATGGGAATGCAGAAAAATATTAAAGTCTCCACTTAAGACCCATGGAGAATGGTTAACAGTAATACTAACATCCTTCAAAGATTGCCACATTTGTCTTCGAGTTATTCCCTCATTACTACCATATATAGCTGTGATGAATACATGGTTACCAAAAGCAGAACCTTTAGCCGTGATACATTGATTAGAAATTTGAATTATTGAAAGATTAATTCCCTTTCTCCATAGCATCCAAATTCTGCCATTGATGGCATGATCGTAGTTTGTGCAAACATTCCAGTTGGAGAGTTTAGAATTAAGAATAGCCTCTTATTTTTCTAGTTTAACTCTTGTCTCCAAAAGGCAAAGAACATCCACTTTATTTTGGAAGGCTCTAAGGTGCACTTTATTTTGTTTTAGAGGATTATTAAATCCTCTAATGTTCTAGAAACTGACTATCATTGAGAAGAGGCTCCCAATGAACCCTTTTGACTTTCTACAGGGAGTAACTTAGTTTTGTCAAGGTGATCTTTCTTTTTTATTTAAACTCCTTAACCAAGATTGAAACTCCTTAAGCATTTTTTTACGTATATGTGTCTGGTGTTATTTTTTATTTTTTATAATTCAGTTGTAGTATTCAAGTAAATCTATGAAAAGATGATTTTTGGTCTCAACATTGTCACCACACAAAACACATATACCATGTGTGACCACTCCCATGCGAGTAAATCTATCTTTTGTTGGCATCCTATTCAAGTAATAAGATGATTTCTTTTTTATATTTTATTTTACTCTATTGATTATATTCTACTCGTGTTGTATCTTAATTTATTTTATATTTATATAATTTATTATCATAATTCAATTTAAAGAATTTTTTGTATTATATCATGTCTCACATTGTTATACATTTTACATAAATTAATATAATGATTCAAAAAATACATATTTGTATTCATTAAGTATTTCAAATATATAAGAAAATGATACACTAATTCGTTCTATAGTACTTGTATATATGTTTATGCGTGTGTGTATTTTTTTTTATAGAAATTGCTAATTTTAATAAAGATGAAATATCTAGAAATTACAATAAATGTTTATAATCATAATCGTAAATTAAACACATAATTAAAATATTTTCTTGTAATTCAAAAATTAGCCACTTAAGATCACACAATGATCATACAAAGAAAAGATTAAAAACCTAAGTAAAAACTCGAACAAAAGATAGATACGAACAGATCTGATTGCATCAGTAAATGAAGCTATTGAAATACCACCGAAAAAGCGCAAATCAGAGTCGAGTTACATGTAAAAAAGTCCACGAACGCAAATCACAAATCCAAATTCAATATGAGAGTCCAAATAAGAGAATATTAGCATGATAACAAATATGTGTCATCTTGATCAGTTCTGGCGAATGTCAAATCTAACTTTGAAAAAAATAAACAAAAATAACAACCAAACAATGAAAAATATGTCAAAAGACAGAGAAAAATATATCATAAAGACAGAGGAAAACGTGCCATAAAGACAGAGTTATTAAAAATTAAAAAAAAGCAATCAAAGAAATAATATAAGAAAATAAAGAGAAAATAAGAAATATCAACAATGACAACTAATATCAAGATTAGTGTCGCCACCTATCAATAAAAAATGAAGAGAAAAAACCACTTTTTAAGATAAAAAAACCCTTTATATATATTTATGTGTTAAACATGTATTATTTTTATGTTACATACATGTATTTTTTATTTTCTCGTATTATATTTATATCGTATCTTATTTAATTTTATATTTTAATATTAATGATATATTAAAATTTCTAATTTTCTAAAACATAATGATATGTTATAATTTATATTTATTTTCCAAATAACAATTATCAATTGGTCAACGTATTTGATGATTGAGGATAATTAATTTGGGTCAATATTCAATATTGTCACCAATATAAAATCAATATTCATATTTTTTTCTTCATAAAAAATATTCATATTATTTTTAATGTACAATAATCTTATATCCTAGTCAAACTTCTCTCTTGGAAAATAGTTAGATAATATCTAGCATATCATACATATCATATTGATTTATGCAAGTCCTTCTGCAAAATATGAAAACATGGTGAATAAAAACTGTCCAAATACATTTCAATATCGACTATTATGGACTTTTAGTTTTACTTTATTTGTTTATTAATTTTTAGTTTTACTTTAAAGCAAGAAATATTGTCCGCAATATTAGTCATAAATCATAGATGAAAGACGGGGTTTAATAAGAACTTCAAGTGGGGTGGCTTTCTGGTTCGTTAGTCCAGCCTCTTCGGTCATATCGACCCCCGCATTCGACGGAGTGGAGACATCAAACGCTTGCAAAAAGCTAGCCAACGTCAAGCGAACCATCTGGAGTCCGAAATACATTCCAGGGCAAACCCTTCTACCAAAACCAAAGGGGATCAATTCGAAAGACTGATCTCCCCCGATATCGATATCTTTATGACCAGTCAAAAACCTTTCGGGCTTGAACTCGAATGGATCCGACCAAACCCTAGGATCGGTTTGAATCTTCCAAATGTTGAAGAATATCCAACTACCTCGTGGAACATGGTAACCGCTTACCGTGATATCCTCGTGGCATAATCGTGCAGTAAAGAAAAACCGGTGGATGTAAACGTAGTGTCTCTTTAACTATGGCTTGAAGGCACTCCAACTTGCTAAGATCCGATTCGTTTACTAGCCTGTCTTTGCCTACATGAATGTCAAGCTCTTCTTGAGCTTTTCGCAACCACTGACCATAGTTCAATAAAAAGGAAAGTGTCCACGCTAGTGTAACCATAGTTGTGTCACCTCCTCCTGTGATCATATTCTGCAAAAAACCAATTAATTTGGGCATAGCTTTTATTTTTCCTTTGGCAATTTAACATACCACGACTCCTTCCCCGATCCTTACGTAAACGAGGATAATCCGACAAAATAAACCTGTAAATATCATAAGTTTTTTTCAGTCAAGTATTATACTTTTATCGTTAAAAGAAATCACATTTAATCTTTATGTTAAATAGGTCAAGGTAGAGCACATAAAATACTTCATATAATTTATTTAAAATTTTAAAAAATATTTCACATATAACCTCTTCTTAACATATATTTTTCTTAAAAATTATTTGAGCTTTTGAGTAAAATATGTAACCTTGGACCAATGTATTGGGCCGAAAATAATCTAAAACAAGGCAGAAGAAATGGGTTCAACTTTGAAAAGAAATGTGCTCAACAGATACCAAAGAAAAAAATTTGTTGTTATTTTCAAATTAAATGAAATTAGTTTTTAATCAAGTAAGATAAGGTCTCAGATTCAAGCATTATAACTGTCAGAGATTGTGAGCTTTTAATTTAAAATGATTGAAATTTATCTTTGAATAAATATTACCTCGCATTTATTTTAAATTAATTTAAAGAAAAAGAAAAATAAAGAAAGGATAGAGTAAGCGTACCAAGCAATTGGCTTTGGTGATAGTATCAACGTTAAATCCTGGTGCAGGATTTGTACCCTCAAGCAGGGAAAGCAGCACGTCCATGAAATCTTGATCTGTAACTCTATTCGAACATCTCTTCCGCTTATGCTCCTCCAACCATTTACTAGCCATGTTATCCAATTCTTTGGCAGTCTCCTTCATGGCCTTCTCGTGGCCACCCAAATCCAAAAACCCCAGAAAAGGAACTGCATCTTTCAACGCAAACACCCCTAGCAAATGGAACCATTCCCTAATTGCCTTTTGGCACCGTCTGGCCTCCTCCTCCTCCTCGCCCTGAGCTCCGCCACCGAAGTACCTCTTGCCGGCTACCATCCTCAATATTACATTCAACGTCAAGTCCCCGAACCATTGCTTCATTTCGACCAAAACATGGCCCGATTCATTCCTTCCTTTTAACCATGTTTTATATAGCTCTTTGACTGAGACCTCTGCTTGGGATGCACGGACATGCTTCAGGATTTCGATTCTACGGTTCGAAAGCAGCGCTATGTTGATTATTTTTCGCATTTCACGCCAGTATGAACCATAGGGTGCGACACCGGCCATGGCATAGCTGGACCCTAAGTGCTCTGCAGCTATGGTTCCTGGACGATTGGTGACAGCCACATCATGATTAGTGAATATTTCCTTAGCTATCTCCCAACTACTGACCACCAGTCCTGGGTGAATCCCAACCCAAATGGAGTAGACGGGGCCATATTTTTGAGCCAAGGCTCCCAACGTTATGTGAGGTAGCTGCCGCCCTCCTAACAGTCGTAGGTGGCCTATAATGGGCCATGCGTCTGCTGCTTGGGGTGCCATTCTTTTTCTTTTGGAAACTCTCGACCATCCCAATAGATAGAAGAAAAGAAGAACGGCTGCTACCCCAGCCGTAAAAGTGCTCTGATAAGGCCGGAAAAAATCCATTGACTAACAGCTCATCGAAGATATTAAAGTGGCAAGCATTTACGTATGTGTTATAGAAGGAGAATGGCTTCTAGTCATGCTGAACTTGCAACTTAAAAGCCATATAGAGAGGGACTATTATTTGTCGTTTAATTGCTATCTAGTGTACTGGCTTTTTAGCCGAATCTTGTCATTTCATTTGTAATCACGTCTGACTTTCTTTTTGTTAAAAATTTTAGGTGGACTCATTAAACCCCTTCTACAACGAAGAAAAGAGTACCCAACTAAATTAATTACAATTGCGAATATTGTTTGCAACAATTAAATGGACTGGATTCGATCAACATTTAAATGTAACGAACTCGATTAGAGTTCGAATTCAACTCGATTTCTTAATAAACCGAAGCGAACAACTTGATATTTGAGTTTGAACTGAGCTAAATCTAATAATATTTGGAATTTAAACTTTTTTTAATTTTTGATTTCGAGTTCGAGATGAACTTGATAATTTTAAATTTGCAATCTTTCGAGTCAACTCGAACTCAAATTTAAACTTTTTGAATAAAATCAAATTCAATAATATTGAAACTCGAATAAACTTATTTACCGTCTTAGTTATCATGTGTCGCACCAGACGACACAAATAAAGTAACATGTTCGGCATGTTGATATAATTCCAAATGATTAACATGCACCACAACGTTTTCCCCCCTCTAAAATCCAAACGATGAAAACCAAACCCTTCACGTCTCCTTAACTCTCCTCTACTTGGCGTCTCTCACTTGTTCCCCAATTCCTAAAAGTTCTATCGATCAAAATCCTTAAAAATGCATCACCATCTCTCAACAGCTGAATTCCTTCCTTGTTCAAATTCGTTTCATTTATTCAACATATAGGATATGAAATCGCTCATATTATATTTATTTATTTTAAAATTTTAAATTAAAATAAAATTAATGAATGTGTAATATATTTCAAATCAATTCATTAACTTCATCTCATAAATAAGTATATTTTTCTTTCGATTGTTATAATCAAATAACCATTTTATTTATTTTTCTAGTATAAAAAAACATTTCTACTCATTTTAAGAATATAATTATTAAAATACAAACCACGCTATATAAATATATGTATTTATCTTTTTTAAGGACGATGACGGAGAAATGCCAAAATCCTTGAATCATTCCACGATGATGCCTTAGCCAGTTGATTAATTTATTTAGTGGTGGTAAAATCTTGAATACACCAGTGGAATAGAGTATTCACCAGAGCAAGTGAGATCTAGCTATTCAATTAAACTCTTTTTGTTGAGCCAAGCTACAATTTTATGTCCCTTTTTAAACTTTTCTTAATTATATAATATAATTTTTATTGGGTAAAATATTATTTAAACATAGTGACTGATTCCATAAATATATTTTAGGATGGGCACATAAATGTTAGCAACACAATTTTTGAATGGGTGCGTGCAAATAAAATTTCAAGGTGGACAACATCAGTAAAATAGGTATTCAACCAAAGAAAATTCGGGTTTTAGGATGGACACAAATAAAATTTCAAGGAGACCACCATCAATAAAATAAGAAACTAATAGAAAAAAATTCGAATTTCAGGATGGGCAGCGGGCCTCAACTCTCAATGAATCAACCGATGCTTAAACATATATTTATATTGAATGACATGTGTTAAACATATATTTACATAATTTTATTTTAATTATATAATATTAACAATTAATTGATTACTAAGATAAGACACTAGATCCCTTAAGTAATGTCAAAAGTTTAAGTCATGACATTATGAATAAAACAAATTATATTGAGATAATTGTTCCCATAATAAATGTATAATATTTCAAATAAATTATTTTGAAAATATAACAAATCTATAATATAGATATTATCGTCTGTAAATTTCGAGAGAAAAAATTCTATTAGGTATTATCAATGAGATCGGAATTTCATTTAAAGAAATTTAATAACATGTTCTAGAAACAACATTACATTATTTGCATAGTAATTGTGAATTTGCCTAAATAAAAAATAGAACTAATATTATCATAAGATCATAAAACAGCTATAAAAGAAAGTTGGATATATCTAATTAAACTAGGAAACGTGTTTCCAAACAATTTGGTCTCTATAAGAATAATTAAGTTGTTTGACAACAAGACAAGAGGTTGCAAGCAATTGATACACGTTAATAGATCTTAATACCATCCATTAAAGTTTCCAAGCAGCAATTGATACACTTTCGTTGAATTATAGTTTTCTTGCGGGTCAAAATGAAATGAGTGCTGTGATCATGGCTTGGTAAATTATAGTTTTCTTGGGTAATAAAGAAAAAGGCATTGTATTAGAAAGATGGCCTTTTTTTAAGTAAATAGGATGTCAGCAAGCACATGATGATCTTAAACTCCAATAGATAAACCAGAAAGTTTCAATTGAATTTTAGTGTTAATAGCGTGTTGGATTGTCCTTTAGTTTATGTTCTCATCCTTTTGGTCACCAAAACAGTTGCAATGAACAAAAAACAAGGCTGTATAGACATGCTAGATGCGAATAAAGCAAGTGGAGTAATTAAACAAGCATACATAAGGATATTTCAAAGAACACAGCCACTAGACGACTCTGCTTAGCAGATTGTTCTATGAAAGCAAACCTTCAATCGATTGCTGTCATGGTTACCTTGTCTTTTCATAGAAAAATCTCAGTATTTTTTTTATTATTAACTTTACCTAAAGTACGGAAATCTATTGCAATTGAAGATGATTATCGATAGAGACTAGGAGATAAGCATGGCTTGACGAGAACTTCAAGTGGGGTGGCTTTGATGTTTGTTAGTCCTGGACTTCCAGTCATGTCAACCGGTTCATTCGATGGATTCAAAATGTCGAACCCATGGAGGAAGGTGGCCAGGACCAGGTGAGTCATTTGCAGGCCAAAGCTTATACCCGGGCACGATCTTCTACCTGCACCAAATGGTATGAGCTGACCCTTAACATCAATGTCCTGGATCCCTTTGCATTTTCCAAATGTTTACTACCAATCGGGTGCCTTTTGGGAATAAGGTAACCACCTACGGTGCAGTCTTCGGAGAATTCGCGTGCACCAGCGAGTGTTCCAGCAGGATACAAGCGTAGTGATTCCTTTACAATGGCTTGGAGATACACTAGCTTATTGATGTCCGACTCATTCACTAGTCTTCCCTTCCCAATCTGGGTGTCCAATTCCTCCTGAGTCTTCTCCAAAACATAGCGGTTATTCATCAATAGTGCCAGCGTCCAAGTTATTGTCACTATCACGGTATATGTGCCCCCTACAAGCAAAGTCTACAGAGAAAACAAAACCATGTTATACCATTAAAACATGGTCGAGCCTAGCAATTGATGTTTTAAACCTCGTGTTTGTTGAAGAATTCTTACCAGGGGGTCATATCCTGAAAGATCCAAACCCTCAAGAACAGAGAGCAGCACATCAATGAAGTCTTGATCTCCTTTAGATTCCTCTTCAAAAGATTCTTTTTTCCTTCGATGCTCCTCTAACCATTCTTCCATGATACTATCCAATTCCTTTGCAGTCTTCTTCATGGCCTTCTCATGGCCACCCAAATCCAGCCACCCAAGGAAAGGAATCGCATCCCATACCACAAACAACCCTGAGAAATAAAAGAACTCCCTCATGGCCTTCCTGCATCGCATGGCCTCTTGTTCATCGCTATCCTTGACAGCACCAAAAAAACTCTTGCTAGCATCCGAAGAATCACGTTCAGATTCAAGTCCCCGACCCATTTCTTTATCTCAACCAAAACATACGTTGACTCAACCTTTTGATTGGCCCATAGCTTGTACAGCTCTTTCACTGAGCTTTTCACTTCAGAGGCTCTAATGTATTTCAAAAGCTCAAGTCTCCGGTTTGATAAAGGCTCCGAGGCTGTTAATTTGCGCATTTCACGCCAGTATGCATTACAAGGGCAGAAACCATAGTTGGCATAATTATGGCCCATGTGTTTCCCGCAAGTAAGTTTAGGCCGCGAGGACACTGCTACGTCGTAGTTGGTAAATATTTCCTTGGCCAACTCGGAAATACTGTCTACCACGGCTGGGCGCAAGCCGATCCGGATGGAAAATATTGGTACATGCTTGTCGGCTAAGTCCCCCATTGCTAAGTATGGAAGCTTGGATCCTGCTAATACATGAAGATGATTCACACGATAAAATTCGCCCAAAAACCAGAGAAAAAGTTTCTAGAGTTTAATTGAATAATATAAAATCAAACAATGCGAAAATCAGTCCACAAGTCGGACTGTTATAGTCAAAAATCTGTTTTTATCCGAATTTTTTCAAAAATAGCAAAATCTCGGAAATCACTCTAAATTGAAATTCGAAATAAATTAAGCAATCTTTGAACGAGGCGTTCAAAGACTTTCTAGACCAAGTAATTACCAGGAAAAATGAGAGGATCAGTATAGCAAAGACTCCTGCAATGTTACTGTTTAGGTAAGGGAAGAGGAAATCAAAATCCATAATAGCTTGGATATTCTTGGTTGAAAAGATTTTAGAACCAAGTTTGGCAAATGGTTGGGGATCTGGGAAATGGTATTATAAGATTGAACTTGAATATTATTGTCAACGCCTTCATGTTTGCCGTAAATTATTTCTTGGTAAAGCACTCATCTTTCGGCTTACTTTTGTTGAGCCTAGACTACCTGGTCAGATCATAGGTAAGACATTTATTCCTACTTTATAAATTTTATTTATTCAAAATACCACACCACAAGTCGGTAATTATACATTTCAAGTATAATCGTTCTGGCTTTCATTACAGAAGATGAAAAGCAAGATCGGAACTCAAAACTAAAGTATTAAATCTTAACACAATTAACGTATCGTGACATCAACTGAAAGGTTCCATTTTAGCTGTTTTTATTTTACTCAAATCACATCGCTAATTGTCATTGATGCTCATGTTAATGCATACACATTAGCTGGGAGACGCGGCTTAAGTAGAACGTCCAGTGGGGTGGCTTTTGGAATGGTTAAACCAGGGCTCTCAGTCATATCAACCTGTTGATTCGAAGGCGTTGTCAATTCAAATGCATGAAGAAAACGAGCAAGTGTGAGATGAAGAACTTGTAGGGCAAATGATGCACCAGGGCATGAACGTCTTCCCGAGCCAAATGGAATGAGTTCAAACTGTTGGCCTCTAACATCAGTATCCGCATGGCTTGTGAGAAACCTTTCTGGTATGAATGCAGATGGATCTGGCCACACTCTTGAATCTCTTTGAATTTTCCACACGTTTACGATCAAGCGAGTGTTGGCTGGGACATGGTAGCCGGCAATGGTGCAATCATTCATGGCTTCCCGGGGTCCTAATAGAGGACCAGCTGGATAAAGGCGTAGGGTCTCTTTGATGATGGCTTGAAGATACACAAGATTTTTTATATCAGAGTCATCGACTGCCCTTTCTTGGCCTACATGGAAGTCTAGTTCCTCTTGAGCCTTCCTTAACATGTCACGATGTTTCAAAAGTAACGATATGGCCCATGTCATTGTCCCTGCTGTGGTATCACTGCCACCAAGGATCAGTGCCTACATTAAAATTCATAAGGATACAAGGGTTTAGCTTATCAGCTATAAGGCAATAGTCTTATAAACTGTTTACCCAACAAATGTGATCAAAATCAAACTCTGAAATCAGATTTATTCTGTTTCTTCAAAATTCAACATACCAGGCAGGTTGACTTAATACTCGTATCTGCATCAAACTGAAAAGTCGAGAGTTGACCTTCCTCCTGAAGGGACAACATTACATCAATAAAGTCCTGGTCCTCTTCACGCTTGTTTCCACCGGAAATCCTTCTTTGACGATGTTCCTTTAGCCAGCCTTCAAGTATATCATCCAACTCCTTGGCAGTCTTTTTCATTGCTTTCTCATGCCCCTGCATATCTAACCACCAAAGGAACGGCAGTGCATCCGAAACAACAAAAATGCCAATCAAATGGAAGAACTGACTTATTGCCTTTTGACACCTTCTTGCCTCGCCATCGTCGCAGACAGCGGAAGCACCGAAATAACATTTTCCGGCCACCATTCGTACAACTACATTAAGTGTCAGGTTTTCAAACCACTGTTTGAGTTCAACAAGCATGGGACTTGAGCTATTGTTATAGCATAAACTGTATAGTTCCCTCATTCCCATGTCGACTTCAGAAATGCGAACGTGCTTGAGCATCTCGAGCCTACGGTTCGAGAGAAGTTCAAGTGTTGCAATTTTTCTCATCTCACGCCAGAAGGGGCTGTAAGGTGCAAATCCAAACACAGCGTAGTTGTATCCCATGTGCTTCGCAGCTACCGTTGTAGGACGCGAAGCTAGTGCTTTGTCATTAATGGTGAAGCATTCTTTTGCTACTTCCCAGCTGCTAACCACAAAAGCACGGCGACTGCCTAGGCGGATTGTAAAGGCAGGTCCATGCTTATCAGCCATTGCTCCTAGTGTTCGGTAGAGAAGCTGATTACTGCCGCCCAATAGGTGGAGGTGTCCGATAATTGGCAACGCACCTTGCGGTTCTGGGGCCATTCTACTCTTGTTTCTTGCATTTTCCCTTCCAAGCAATACTTTGTGGAAGAAAATTGAGAGAAAGACAGCAATGGCAGCTAATTGGAAAAAAAGATCCATTGTTCAGTACGTCCCGATAAAGAATTCGTCTCTATTTATATATTCATTGTTCAATCCATATCCACGACTAACGTCAGCACAGCCTGCATAAAGCGTGCCTGTTAAAGTTAAGGCTTAATTCATAATATAACCATCGAAGTATATTCCTTTTTCACTTTACACCCTAAACTATGTTTTTCCTAGTTTTATCCTTAAACAATCATGTTTTCTCAATAAACCCCTTAAATTATCATTTCCATCTCAATTTGTCACAAAAATTATCAGCGTCCAATAATAATGTGCAAGTGTCATATTATTATCGGGATTCCTTTAATATAGTTATTGGAACTTACCATTGGCATTATAAAAGCAGAGAAATCAAATTAGATGAAGAAATTCCAAATTTGATCATAATAAGGGAGGAAAGTCGTAGTTTAACCGTTATTTTGTAATGACCAAAAGAAAACTATACGTGGACGAGTTAGAAGGAAACCACCTAGAGTTGTTTAGATAATTTTTAATATTTTTGGAATATTTTTTAAATAAAGATCAGGATTACGGTGATAATTATGATTTAAATAAGGATTATGGTATGAACAAAGATGTTGATGAAAAAGATTTGTCAAGATTCATGTTTAGTAAGTGATTTAATATGAAAAACAGCATGCAAAATATATTTTTGAATATGAAGAACAGCATTGGAATGATGTGATCAGCCCTCAGTTTATCAATCACTTATTTGGGTACTTCCTGGGGCAGACACTATTCATTCCTTACCAAACATGAATGCAGGAACCTTGCCACTTTACCATTTCTCAATTTTCTGAGCCATACTACCATCTCTTCGCTCAAAATCTTGATGAAATCAACACTCCATCTGCAGACATCAGCAAAGCAATGCGTACAGAAAAATAATATACCAAGGTTGATGAGATAGCGGCTGGAAATACATGCATGGTCTTGATTGACAAGAAGTACAAATGCACAATTAAAACAGTACCTGTAAATTTAACAATGAAACACAAGTGGTAAAAAGTTAACATAGAGCATGCTTGCTTTCTGGTAAATGAACAGATTGAGAATTGGATCTCTCATCTATATTAAACTGATGCAATTAGCAAATATTAACTTGTTCATATGCGGCATTCGTTTTGAAGAAAAACATGCCCCAATGTTAATAATACTAGCATATGATCATAAATACTTCATCTGGAGACCGGATGTTTGATACAGAAAATAGCTATTTATTATATATTTATAATACCAAATATGGACCAGAAATCCACTGAAAAAAAAAGATACCAATGATTAAATCAACAAAAATTTTAATGATTTCTTTGGTGACTGTATGTCTGGTACCAAAAGAATGGAATACATTGGGAAAAGAGAATTTGAGAAAAGCAGAGGGAGCTAAGACAAGAGAAGAAGTTTCAAAGAAAGAAATGGAAAACATAAGTATTCATTCTGTCCCAAGGATCTTTCAATTGTAACGGTACCGCCTGGAAATTTCGTTGAGAACAAGTAAAGAAAAGTTGAATGAAGGAAGAAGATTTTGTCAGGATTTTTCGATGTTGTTGGAGTTGGGTGCTCTAGTGTCGTTTTCGACAGACACAATTTCCACGGAACAGACAACCATACAATCATTATCGATGAAAACAAGGAGCAGTTCCCAATTTCAACACTCTCCACAGCTTTAAAAGGCCTAATGATGGCGAACAAGGCCCATAATAATTTTGATTTCCAGTTTTTTGCTTTTATTTTTGATTAATGCAGAGGCATGGGTGGGCAGGAACTGAAGTCTTTGGGTAATAAAAGATTGATAGGGACTGTGCACCACACATCCAAATGAAAAAGTTCAAGATTTCGTTTTCGATTTCTTCATTGCACTGATGAAGCAAAGGGCCTGGGCAAATTACACGACAACCAACAATGGATACGTTTGCTTTCTTCGTGATGGCAGTAGCCCTCCGTTTATGACTCTCTCATCTTTGGATATAATTACTACCATCCCTTTGTCAAACCTTACTGTTTTCCTAAATCATGCAATCTAACCTCTACTTACTATTATAGGGTAACTTTACACCAAAATTTGATCGACTTCAGATTGAGCCTCAACCAAATTGGCTCTATTATTTTGCCGACATATGTTTGTAAGTTTGTACATAATACCTATGCTCCCTATATTATTAATGTATATACAAGAGTTCTTTTTTTTAAAATTAAATTATTTATTAACTATTAAATATTCAATCAAAATATTGTAAGAGAATTTTATTTATTCGTGAAATAAAAGGGATATATACATATATATAATCTTAAGAACAATATGATCTAAAATTTTAGTGATTATTCGTTTCCACTACTATGAATAATTGACATTATTAGTAATAATTTTATGAAAAATACCCTAATAATAAATAATTACCCCAATCAAATGCACCCGTAATAGGTTGGATTTCAACAATGGATTGAAGGAAGCAGCCAAAGTTGGTGGTCCCTTAAGCGTCTTCTCTGCAGAAGTATAGTGCTGGAGTGGTAATTTATGTAACATCACTGCTCGAATAGTAATTTGAAGAAGATGAAGAACAATCATGACTGACGACCACTCTGAAAAATATGGGGTCCTCAAAGGATTATTATCTCTTTGGAGTACTTACTACTTAATAAATATATAGGGTCGTTATTATTGTTTTCCAGTAGACGTGGATTGGACCCATCTCAAAACACATCGTACGTTCAAGCTTCCAAGGCCTGTGCGACATTAGCATTCAAATCTTGGCTACAATCATATCAATGGTCATGGAGGGATGTAGGGGCCATACCCAGCTCAATGTTTCAGAGAGGGGCACCGAATGCGAAATTGATTGACATAAACTGTCTCAAATATATTAATTTCGCAATGGGGATTGACCCACTTGTTCACTGTTGGGGACCCTCCTGGAAAGTCTGCAGAGCCCTAGCCCCGTTATAGACTCTGGCCCAGAAATATCAAGATCGTTGCTGATTTTAGAATTCTGGTTTTTCCTTCTTTGTTTGCCACAATGCCATCAAAATTACATGGAACAAAGGCGATCCGACAACATTCACAAGGCTACAGGCATTTTCTTTCCCTTTTCCAGACAAAATTTAAACAACTTAGACCAAGATATATAGTTCATGCATTTCCAGTACCCAAATTACAGGAAAAATATCATATATAGTACTAGCCGGTTCTATGGCGTCTAACACTTGAGAAGAGCTAACTCATTTGAAGATTCAGCGCAGTCCATTTGCCAGGTTGGCCTTCCGAGCGTGAACTCTAGGTTAAGGAACATGTCTGAAGGTGACGAGGAGCAGGAATCTAATCTTTCCTTCATTCTATCCGAGACATGAAGCGCTGCCTTGTCTCCATCAACCTATTACAAAACCAAAATCATAAGATTGATAATCAACACAATGATAGCAAATTGAACTTTCGAGTTTCAACATGTTGGGTTTTGTTTTTAGTGATACAATCATACCTTAGCATTATTTGGCTCGAAAGTCGAACCGTGTCCATAGTTTGATATGCTCAAATTACGTGTCTCCGTTAAGGGTAGCCATGAACCACTACAAACAAGCATGAAACACCACCACCAACAAAATTGTAAGAAACTCCAAAATATTGCACGCTTATATCAGTTTGTTCGACTTATATCATCAGACTACAGATATAATCATACAATTGATTCTACCAAATAATGTAGAGCGTGTGGAAAGCATGCAACTCTTTTTTAAACGTATATAACTGAGAAATTGTTCGGGAAGTCAACAAAACGAGGCAGCAAACAGAAAGATATAATTAATTTATTACCAGACTAATAAATAAGTAGAAAGGTCATGGATGTTTAGGCCTTTAGAAGAAATGGGAATTACTTCTAAATCTAACAGGTAGAAATGGATGGGATTTGTTTTCGGAATGGAACACGAGGTAGCCTAAAAATCCTAGCTGATCTTCATCAAAATCTATGCACTTGTGACTAATAAAATGGCCTCATCTACCTCACAAACAGTGACGAACACTTGGATCAAAGCTGTCCATGGCCTAGAATATATGTGTATATGCGTGCATGTACGATGACTTTGGCTTTGAGAAAATAGAGAAGATCATTATATTCAGCTTCGGATATAAAGAAACTAATTAAAAATAACAGAAAGAGGAGATGCAGCAGATATGGTGGATCACCTTTGGGTCCTTTGTGGTACCGTTTGTGGTGATGTTGCTGATAGTTTGAGAGAATAAGAAGCGTTAGGATCAGCTTTTGCAGAAGATGGTGTTCCATCCAAATCAACAATCCCCATCCTTTGGTTCAAACTCATGTCTGTCTTCCCTTGACCTGAAACACCCACCAAAATAATTCATGTTTTAGATTTTAGCTACACTGTAATAAATCCAAAGGGTTCTGGTTTAGTTGGGGATAGTGGATCAGATGATATAACTTTCTGTCATACTTGGTCACAAAGTTAGGTCTAAAACCAAGAGAAACTAATAATAGAAGAGAAATAAAAATTACAATGGTTCTTAGCGGGAAATTCCAATTACCTGGTCCTTTGTCAGTGCTCTTCACTGTTCTATACATCTGCATGAACACAGAAAACCCATAGAGAAAAAAATGAGAAAAAAGTCCACATTGCTAAGATTACTCTTGATGCCCTTTTGTCCTTACCCTTTGTTTCCCCAGTCCACACCTACTACAGTTGAATCATACAGAAATACAAAAAATAGGACACGATAAAGATGCCAAAACAACTATGGGGAAAAATCATAAAAGTAATAAGAATTATCATATACTACATAAGTTCAAAGAAACGAAGATTGCCCACAGTAACCCCCACCTGCAAGTGACTCTTCACATGAGCTAGGGTTAGATCCTTGACATTCATCAACTCTAAGACTGATTTTGGTGTTGCTCCTGTGACAGTTGCCAGTACAAATATGTAAGCTTTGTTATGCTTTTTTTTTCAGTAAAGATTCCTATTTTCGGTATTTTGCACTTAAACGAAAAGGATGGAAAATAAGTAAATATATTACTTTCATGGCCTCCAAGCAGCTGGACTGCATGAACAAAATGGGCATGGAGTGTTGTAGTCCATCTCATTCTGGGAGCTCTGATGCTTCTTTTCACAGCTCCATTGATCATTCTTGAATTTCTCTTGAAATCACGACCATAGATTTGAGGCTGATAAGGCTGCTGCTGCTGATGATGATGAAGGTTTCTTGGTTGCTGTAAATGGGGAGAACACAAATCTGCCATTTCAAACCCTAAGCTCAACGTGGGTACTCCAAGATCTGGATTACCGTATTCATTTTCATGGCTCAAATCGCTTCCGCTATTCCCAGAATCAGTCGTCGAGCTCCTATCACTATAGATTGATTTTCCTGATAAAACATCGTAAGTCATTTCCTTAGCTTTACAATCTGAAACGGGTGGTGGGCTAATCTGCAAGGATAGATCAGGCAAAGGTGCAGTTCTCATTATGGTCTTTGAGCTTATGAACATAAGGGAAGGGTGAAGATCTTAGTCAAAAAGGCCCTGGAGGATGTTTTAACAGAGACAATAGATTAAAATAGAGAGAATGAATGAAAGAGAAGCGTACGTAAAACACTGCCAAAACAAGAAAAAAGGAAAAGAAAATCGACAGGAAAAGTGGGTTTAAAACTTCGAAGTTAAACAAACGAAGAGAACCGAAAAGGAAGGGAAGGAAAGCGTCGTGTGATTATATCATGAGCGCCTCATGATTAAGTTGCATGGTGTGTTGATGTGTGTGTGAAACTTGGAAGAGGGAGGGAGCGAGTGAAGAGAAATATAGGCTTTTTAATAGGATCCGTCTAGGTTTGATAGAAAAAGGAAAAAAGTTGCAGAGACTATAACCATTAAACAGTCAGATTATACAAAAAAAGAAAGAATTGCAGGTGAAGAGAAAGTAAGTAATCAGAGTTGTTTTGGGGATGATGGTTTGAAGGAAAAGTTTGTAAAAAGGGAAAGTTATGTATTTAAAGAAGCAGAGATGGATCAGAGACCTTTTCTTCCTTGCACAGAGAAAGAGAAAGAAAGTGAAGGAAAGGACCTCATTTTCCTGTATCTTTTATAATGGGGGAATGAAAAAAAGAGGTGGCAGCAAGCCAGCCAGGAGCCAGGGAAAAACAAAATGGTTACTATTCAAGCTCAAAGCATCACAACACCATTATTTTTCTACTTTAAAGGGTATAAATTAATTAAAATATAGGAAAAACATATACTTTTTAATGGATTATATATTCGAAATGGAAGTTGCAGTTTATATATCACATAAATTTTATCTTCCTAATAATTTAATAATATCCTAACTTTTCCCAGAATTAGAATATTCTGGGTTTAATTTTCTTGCACCAGCATTGAGTGGCAAAGCAGGCAGGGCTAAAAATATCTTATATCCCCTTACCTCAAACTGTGAAGCTGCTCTAATTTATTACTAGCTCCTTTTTACATGAAGACTGGACATATATAAGCCCTATTAAATGTTTACATTTTGGTTTTTCTTCCTCTCTTTCAAAGTTCACTGCCTAACACATGACTTGATGATTTATCCGTTTTTGTGATGTTGATAACTAAGCACGAGTTTAACTCCATGCCTTAAATACCAAAAACACACTCACCCTTTCTTCTCATGATTATCAAAAGAGAAAATAACCTCAGTGACCGAAAATACCTTATAATATATGATTTTAACCATTTTTTTTGGATTTGTCAAAATGACCAACAAATTCGCAACGTGAACTCCAATTTCGCAACCCAGTTTCCAATTTTGCAACGCGAATATATAAATCGCATTGCGATTTTCCAAATTCGCAACACAAAAGTCAAATTCGCAACGCGATAGTCAAATTCGCAACACAAAAGTCAAATTCGCAACTGAATTTCAAATTCACAACTGAATTTCAAATTCGTAACTGAATTTCAAATTCGTAACTGAATTTCAAATTCGCAACTAGATTTTCGAATTCGCAACACGAATTTAATTTCGCAACAGGTTTTAATTTCGCAACAGGTTTTAGTTTCGCAACACAAATGTTTTTGTATATAATAACGCAGCAGCAGCAACTCATAACCTAAATCCCTAAATCGCAACTCATAACCTAAATCCCTAAATCGCAACTCATTCCATCTCCATCTATCACTCTCTCCGGCGACATCCGTTCCTATATCCAACGACATCCTTCCCCATCTCTATTTGTTTTTACATAATTTTATTTCTATATAATTTTTCAATGATTTCTCTCCCAAATTATCAACTATCAACTTAATAAATGTATGTTTTTATCTAAGTTAATGATGATATCTAGTTTATAGCTCGTTTGTTTAGTAAATTAATTTACAATTTGTAGAATGAAATCATCTAATGTTGATCATGTTTGGATAGATTTGTGTTTTGGAGGGTCATGGGAGAATGTTCATGGTGTTTTACAATATGTGTCTTTACCCATGAATCTTTAACTAAAACTGTCATTAAAAAAGTTAACTTATGAAACTCTAATGTTACGTGTTGCAAAGAAATTGAATTTAGAGCCTCTAAGTGGATTTAGGCTATCTTATCAGAGAAAAGGTAAAGTTTATTTGTTAACTGACAATGAAGATGTTGAACGATTCATTACTTACATTAGTGTTTCGCAAGAAGATGATGTTACATTGTATGTTGTTGAACCTAGAAGTAGTGAAGTTGGGTCAGTAGCGGGTAGTAATCAACTAAGTTCTTCAACCCCAGTTTATGGTGCTCACAATGTATAACGTTGTTATCAACCTCAAAATTTAATGGTTCCACCACAATTTCATCACCAAGAAAATTTTGTTTCACCACATTTCCAATACCAAACACAATATCAAACACAATCTCAAAACCCACAACCTTTTCCTAATCCAAATCTCAATCAATTTTCAGCACCAAATTCCGGTTTTCGTATTGACCAGTTAGACGATTATAAGCCAACAGAAAAAATTATGAGTACTAGTCAGTATTCGAAATTTGATCTTGGTCAATACCCGGACTTTGATCTTGGTCAATACTCGGATTTTGATGATGTGATGGAAGAAGAAACAGACCCTGCATGTAATGATTTTGATATTAGTCAATACCAAAATTTTGATAATGAAACAGCCGCTGTCGAGGAAGATGTTGTTGATGATAATGAGGAGGAAGTTACGACTGTGAATGAACATGTTGAACATTCATTCTGTAATTCATATAACCATGAAGAAGAAGAAAAAGAAGTCCCCGAAGAAAAGAAAAAGAAGAAAATACCACGGGAGTATAACTGGAATATGCCAGAATTACTTCAGATACCGGAAGAAGAGTTGGTAAAGATAGCAGTTGATTGTTACACAAAAGTTATTCGTATCAAGAAAGATGATTGTTTTGATACAAAGGAAGACTTGAAGATAACTTTGTATACGAAATGTGTGGAAGATGTCTATCAACTAAAAGTTAACAAATCAAGCAAAGATCGTTTCGAAACAAGGTGTATGATTGACAAAAACTATACGTGGTGTATGATTGCAAAGAGGATAAAAGATTGCGAAATGTTTCAAGTTAGGACTTTTATTGATAAACATACATGTTCAAGAACTCAAGTTTTTCCTCACCATAAACAGGCAAACAATAAGACTACCGACTTATTTTCACAATTTAAAGATGAAAAATCATGGGTCGGTAACTATATCAAAACAGATAGAGATGGACGTTTTAAGTTGATGTTTATCGCCATTGGTGCTGCGGTTAGTAAATAATTATAATTTTGTTGACAAATTTTGTTAGTTGCATGCATTTCACGTTTAAATGATTATATTTCTTGTGTATATGATTTTGTAGATTCGTTCGTTTATTACTTGTATGCGCCCAGTTATTATAGTTGACGGAGCACATTTGAAAGGTCGATACCTTGGAGTAAACTTATTAGCAGTAGCCATGGATGCTAACAATGGGATACTGCCAATAGCTTACGGGGTTGGCAAATCTAAAACCTCTGATTCATGGACATGGTTTATGGGGCATCTTAGGGATTGCATAGGTCCTATTAGCAATCTGACAATCATATCCGATAGGGCAAAATCAATTGACAACGTTGTTAGAAGGTGTTTCCTAAATGCTTTTCATGGACTTTGTGGTGTTCATTTGTACAGAAATCTAAAATCAAGGTGTGCTGGTATAAAAAATCACAAATTGACATACTGGAAGGTTGTAAAAGCTTATCGGGAAGTGGATTTTAATAAGCATATAAATTGTTTAAGACGTGTTTTGCCTCAACGTGCTCAAACCCTAGAAGATGTCAGGTTTGAAAGATGGTCAAGAGTACATAAACTTGGAGCAAGATATGGTTTCATGACGTCTAATAGTGCAGAATCAATCAACGCTCTAAGTCGTCATTCCCGGAAATTACCCATTACTATGTTAATGGAGTTTTTTCGAGCCTTTATTCAACAGTGGTACTACAAGAAAAGAAACCATGCATGTATTATTTCTTTAAATTCGTAACTTATCATATATTTTACTAAGTATTATTTATTTAAATTTACAGGAACATTGGAATGTCGTGTTACACCATGGACTGAAAAAAAGATAACAAAACGTGTTGTGAAGTTGTAAGAAATGACAAACATCTGGTTATCCGTGTGGTCATGTTATAAAAGTTGCTCATCTAAACCAATATGATTCAAGCGCATACGCTATGGATTGCTACACTACAGAAGTATATCGACAGACTTATGTCTAGATTGTCTACCCATGTCCACATCCTTTTGAGTGGGACATATCAGATGACTTACAAATAGTTTTGCCACCAGTCATGGACAACATGCTAACTGGCCGACCAAAAAATCACGATCATATACCGTCTAAGGGTGAAGAGAAGAGGATATCGACATGTAGTCGGTGCAAGAAAATTGGTCATACAAGGTTGACCTGTGGATCACCAGTGCCATCACAATCATCTTTTCCTCTACCAAAAAATGGGTCCTCATCAAAATCCAAAGCTCATATGGTGCCAAACAAAAGGAAATCAAAATCACAATCACAACCGGCTTCACCTTTTGGGACTTATTAACTTTGGTGATTTTTAAATGCAAACGTTCTATTATGTGTATTTTATGTGTGAATGCATACATTTTCAGTTAGACATTCATTAGTAACTTGAGTTTGAACATTGCTATGATCTGTTCAGTTGTTATCATGTTGGGATTTTCTCTTATGTTTGATTGCTTGGATAGTTGTTCTCTTGCTTCTTCAAGTGTCCTTAGCTTGTATTTATAGCTTGGAATGTGTTTGATGTTGTATATAACTTGATGTTGTATGTTGCGATCAACTCGAAAGTCAAATTCACAACGCGAAATAAGCGTTGCGATAGTCAAATTCCAACGTGAAATCGCAAACCGAAAATCGCAACGCGAATTTGAATTTCGCGTTGCGAATTTAACTATCGCAACGCTTATTTCACATTGCGAATTTTACTTTCGCGTTGCGAAAGTTTACCTTCAACAGGTCTTTTTTACCTTCAACATAATACATATTGAAAATTAAACAACAAATCAATTAAACATTGTTATGGGTACGTTATTTGAACATTGTTATGGGTATTATTTGGAAAATAATGTTTCGGACTTCGTTAGAAATAACCCTTTTTCATCGGATTAATTTCATTTTTATGGGTACATTATTTGAACATTGTTATGTATAAATTTGTTGTGTATGTATGTTTTGGTTTGATTATATTGTATGTATATTTTCATTCAGATGAGATGGGTTGTGCATAACAAAACAATATATCTCTTCCATGTGAGTACTTTATTCCAACAATGTGACAAGTGTGACAACCCCATCAACTCACAACTCAGCTTTGAACTCAATTAATATTGTTTTTTAGCTTGATGGTTCATAAAGCATGTTACTTGAACAGTATGAATCAATTATGCAATTTCCATGTTCAATTTAACACTACATTTCAAATTCATTTCATATGTAATTAGAGTTTGAATTTAAATTTCAATTTGAGTTTAAATTTCAATATAAATTTCGGCTCCACTATAAATATTAGCCCAAGCCTTTGTTCCATCCAAACGACAACTTACTCAATGGAATAATTTAGCCAATATGCATGTTATCATTGATTATTCCTAATTTCCATTGTTTTTTTTCAACTTTAAACGCGAGAGAAATCTCGACCATCGTAATTTTTGGTTAACAAGCAGGAAGATTGGATATCCGAATAATACCTTTCGGATATTATCCATTTCAGTCAGCTCACTGAGGTAGTTTAACCCTAAACCGAAACTGTCTTAGCTAAACATACTTGATGTAGAAGCAGTTGCAGATTTAAAATCTGAATGGTGATGCATTTGGTTCTCCAACAGTTAAAGCGTCAGAAACGTTTCGGACGTATGATATGGGTGGTATATGAGAAATGCAACAAATGGTAACTAAAAATTCCGATAATTGAGGGCTACAACTTGTAATAATAACAAAAATAATAAGTCCAAAATGCTTCCGAGTACCACTCAAATCATAAGTCCGAAATGCTTTCGATGCTTTAAATGTTTGAGAACCAAATAGATCGCCTTCGAGATTTTAAATATGCAGCTGCTTCTACATCAGCTATGTTTCTCTCAGACTGTTTCGGTTAAGATATCCTATCTTCATGAGCTGGATGAAATGGATAATATTCGGAAGTCATTGTTTTTACATAATTTTATTTCTATATAATTTTTCAATGATTTCTCTCTCAAATTATCAACTATCAACTTAATAAAGGTATGTTCTTCTCTAAGTTAGTGATGATATATAATTTATAGCTCGTTTGTTTAGTAAATTAATTTACAATTTGTAGAATGAAATCATCTAATGTTGATCATGTTTGGATATCAATTTCATGCAGCTCACGTCAGGAATAACCTGCAGAAACCAAACATTTGCTCAAACAACACTTTCTACACATCTAAAACCAACAAACAACAAATTATTGAATTATAGGTACTTAACCAAACATTTTCAAACCAACAACGAGTATATATGTTAACAACACTTGCTCAAACTTACCAATTGTTTATACAAACTTTCAGCATGCGGATGCACCTCTATCTCTATCTGTGGGAGGTAGAAAGTGTTTACTTCCTGTCGTCAAACACTCTAAGCACATGCATACAAGAGGACCACAATCCCCTCTGGCTCCCTCCGTTTGTTGTGGCGCGGTATCGTCTCTGATCATTATAACTTTGAACTTTTTTAGCTTCTTGTTTCAGAATTAGTCCAATAATCAATCACGTCCAAGTATTTCACCAAATGAGCGCTCCATCCCTTACAAATAATATCTCTCAAATCAGACAATGGTATGTAATTCAACATGCTGTCATATACCATTGTCTTCAGGGATGGGAGCTGAAGCTCGACGAGAAGCCAATGACGACGTTCCAAAACAGGGATAAATACCTGCAATCATAAATAATTGCGCACATCAAATAAAATTTATGAAAACCTTTAAAATATTCAAAAAATAAATACTAACCTTATCGACCTTCCACCACGCATGATAAAGTTTAGCTTTTCCATTACCCAATGTATATGAAGCATCTCTCGGATCCTTCAAGTGAGTTACGTGAAAAGACGTCAGTATAATAGTCCATCGAGTATTTCTTATTTTCCTCAATTTCCTTATTATTAGAAGACGTGACACTCATGCATCAATATGTTGTTTTATAAAAAAAAAATACATATATTAGTGAATTTATTAATAATTTAAAAAAAATTAATCAAAATGCAATATAAGAAGAATATAAGACTTATCACCCCTTCGAGATAGCCATTATCTCCAACCCCTAATAAAATACCCCACCAAGACTGATCAAGAAACAAATGAATAACATCTTCGAGTTGACATAGGTCAGAATAACACCCCTTGCTCCGCTCATGTAGATAAAAATCAACTGTGGTCTTAGCCCAAAGGGTATTATCCGTAATTGTGTCCGGTAGCGTTTCCCTCTCCTACTGAGGAATGGTACTGGCCGGTAACACATACGAAAGCCAACTCGCATCCATCATATCGGGCACGGGAGGGGTTTTATCAATATGTAGACAATGACGTCATATGAATCGGGCTCTTGAACGACGGGCGGGACCTTTTGAATGATGACAGGGGCCTTTTGAACGGTGAGAGGGCTTCTTCGATGATGAGAGGGGCTTCTTGAACGATAGGAGGCGCCTCTTGAATGATGATAGGTGCATCGGGCTTCTTCTTACGGAGTCTTGGCACTAGTAGGGTGAACGGAGACGTAATGGCACGTGCACGACGTCTGATGCGTGAACCACGTCGTGCAAGAAAAACCCAACGTAAAACATCTACCTTATCGGGCCGCTGAAAATAAATTAATACATAAATCAATAAATAAATAAATAAATAATGTCAAAAAAGGTTATTTGCATTTTTAGTATAGTATTAAATAAATTTACCTCATTGTGTAGAGTATGAACCCCATTCTGTAATAATGAAACAATCAACCTCATCACGTAAAGTAGATACCTCACCACGTAGCGCACCATTGTCATTGCATAAAAAATCCACCTCACCACGTAAAGACTGAACCTCATCACGCCATGCACCATTATCTTCACGTAAAGTACCGACCTCATGACGTAAAGCACTTGTTGAGTTAATCGATCGACGGAATCGGCCAAGAGGGGGGTGAATTGGCAATTAAAAATTTCGTGGAAGCTTTTGCAGAAAATTGAAAGTAATTGCACAACGATTTACAGTGGTTCGACTTTCTCAAACAAAGTCTATGTCCACTACCTTAGCTATCCACACTAAGGATTTTCCAACAAATTCATTAATTTGTTCTTTCTTTTGAGGCCAAAGAGATAACCTTACAAAATCCCTCAAGAGTATACCCCAACTCTTGAGAACACTCTTTTTCCCAAAGAGAAGATTACAAATTTGCAAACTTACAAGAAAACCTCACAAGGTAAGATGTTTGCACAATTCTAGAACAAAGAAAATAACACTCAAAGATAAATACAATTGAGTACAAAAGTGTTCTTGAAAGCAAACGAATATTGGATGAAAAATAGGCTTGAAATGCTCAAACTTGAGGTTTGATGCTTTCTCTTTGATTCTCTCTTGATTCTAGTTGCTTGATGTTTCTTGTTGTTGATCAATGGCTTCTAAGCTTGCTTAAATACACCTTGAATCACTTCTGAACGTTGGGGATGATTAGAGAAAATAATATAGCCGTTTTAGTGTGAAAACAATTAATAAAACAGTTTGGAGCGTGGGGGGAATCGGTACCCCCTATGGGGAATCGGTTCCCTAAGTGTAAAATTCAAATATTTCGACCGTTATACAAGGGGGGAATCGGTACCCCCTATGGGGGAATCGGTTCCCTCCGAGCATTCTGGAAATCTCGGAGCCAAACCATTCAGGGGGGAATCGGTACCCCCTTGGAGGGGAATCGGTTCCCTCTGAGCAATCTGGAATTTTTGGTTTTGAAATGGTTCGAAATACTTTGTAAAAATATTTTGAAATTGTTTTAAGATTAAAACTTAATTTACACTTTGAGTAAGGATTAAAAATGATCTTTGAAAGATTTGGAGTAATGTTTTGATATTCGAATAATTCTATCGAATATACTTAGAAAATTATTTGGAAAATCTTAAAATTCATTTAACTTAATTTGTTATATCGAAATATCAAAATGTTTTCAACAATCTCCCCCTTTTTGATATAACAAAAACATTTTAGTAATTTTAAGATTTTGAAATCAAATTTTGAAATTACTCCCCGTTACTTTAACACTTCTCCCATTTATCATTTAAAAACACTTTAACACTTCTCCCATTTATCATTTAAAACATTTTCTCCCATTATCATTTAAAAACATTTAACACTTCTCCCCCTTTTTGTTAAATCAAAAAGACATTTTAAAGAATTTAAACAAGGTTTTGAAATCAGTTAGCCAATTGATTATATAATATAAGCTGCTAAGATCACAAGTAAGAGAAACGTTAGCCATTAGTTTTCATAATCAATATTCATAATTAATGTGAAATGGAAAAATTGGTCATAATGACTGATATGTAAATGATGCAAAATAAATATTAAGCTCAAAATGAAAGTGAAAATCAAACCAAATATATAAGCATATAAGTTCAAATATCATTATCCAACAAATTCAAACACCAAAATAAAACATCCATGAACATCAAAATGTTTCACAAATTAAAAGTTCTGAGTTCAGGACGAAACCCATTGACCCAAAGACCGAGTTTGATAAACAAATAACTAAGGAGACAACCATAAACCAAGGTTTCTATATTCTTGGAAGGAACAATGTTATGGAAACTCACTAAAAATGATCTGTGGCAGATAAATCTTCTTTTTATGTTGGATATATATCCACCATATATCTATGTTCCTAAGAGAGGAGTACCTACTTCCGGATGGTCTAACCACCAGAGATCAAATAATGAAGGAATCTATCACGATGAGTTCTTAGGGTACTCTCACTATCCTTAGACTTATAAGTGAATCCACAGTCTCTTTTTCATTAAACCTGAGGTATCTAGTTCAAATGGGTAGCGATTGCGGAGTCAATAAAAATGAATTGTCCTAAAGATAGGATCAAATTCCTATAGTTTCAGATTGGAGCTCGTTTTGGACACATACCACATTGGAATAGAAAAATACGGACTAATTGATGATAAACCAAAGGTTTGAGTTTAAAGAGTTTATCAAACTTCTAGGATTTAAGAGTAGGAAGATATTGGAAGTCCATATTTTTATAGCTTGGATCGAAGGATACACTCTTCCCATTTTTATGACTCAAAACAAGTATGGACATGGTATAGATCTTGGTCCATAAACAGGTACGTTGAAACAAGAGTTCATAATGGTCATATTGGGTTATTTGGATTGGGTGGAGGAAGAGGTCGGTTTTGACTTGAGCGACTAGACAATGTCCTAGGTCGTTTAGGATTTGACATGGTTTAAGAATTGGAATAGAATATGTAACCTGCAAATTTAAAAACACATGTATGTAATTCAATCAATCCAAAACTCAATTGAGTCTTCAATTTTCAAGGTTCTCTAAATCAATCATAATGGGCAAAGTTTTTGAAAACTTTTGAAAAATACGGTTTTGAGAAACAATATAGTTTTCATAACAACAACATAATTCAAGCAAAACACAATTAATGCCCGATCTAAAGTTCATCCTAGAACTAATTAAAACTAGTTCTATGTTTATAAATTGATGAAATAGAAGTATTGGAAAATACCTTGAAGGATTTCGGATTTGAGTGAGATTAATGAAGTTTGCACATTTTTGATGATTCCACAGGTTTAGAAGATGATATTTGAAGTGATTCCGATTCCGATTAAGAATATTTGAGGAAGAATGGAGATAGGGAGAGAGTTTAGAGGAAACGGCGGCAAGGAAGAGAAGGGTTTTGAACAAAAGTAAGGGTTCTGCCCATGTATAACCAGAACCCCATGGGGGTATCGATTCCCCTGTGGGGGGAATCGGTTCCCCTTCAAAGGGGAATTGGTTCCCTCAAGGGGGATCGATTCCTCTGCACCAAAATGCTAAAATCCGATTTAAAACACCCAAAATGCTAAATTAATTTCCTCTGGTATTGGCAACTCATATATTGAAAATTAATCATGTTCACAATTCAATTAATCTTTAAACGATATTTGAACATAAAATTAATTTTTCATCACGAATCATAAACTCCCCCTAACTAATAGCAATGAATGCAATCAAAAATTGCTATTATAAGCATTTTTCATTTATTATTAAAAGTGCTAAAATTATTTTAAACACTAAGTGAAGATAGGTTGGTCAAACCTAATTCTCCTAAGTGTCCAAAATCTTTCCTTGTCTAAGGGTTTTGTAAAGATATCCGCTAATTGGTGCAAAGTATCAACAAATTCTAGAACTACATCTTCCTTAGTGACATGGTCTCTAATGAAGTGATGTCTAATTTCAATGTGTTTAGTTCTAGAGTGTTGGATGGGATTTTTAGTGAGACAAATAGCACTAGTATTGTCACACTTGATAGGAATAGTACCTACTTCAATTCCATAATCAAAAGTTGTTGTTTCATCCATAAAACTTGTGCACAACAACTACCGGCTGAATATATTCCGCTTCAGTGGTAGATAATGCAACACAATTTGTTTCTTTGAAAACCAAGAAATCAACATATTTCCAAGGAATTGGCAAGTACCGGAGGTGCTTTTCCTATCTATTTTACATCCTCCATAATCCGCATCAGAAAAGGCATGCAAGCTAAAGCTAGAGTCTCTAGGATACCAAAGTCCTAAACTAGGAGTGTCCTTAAGGTATCTAAAGATTCTCTTAACAGCTAAATGTGATTCTTTAGGACATGATTGAAACCTAGCACACAAGCAAATACTAAACATAATATCCGGTCTACTTGCGGTTAGATAAAACAAAGAGCCAATCATTGACCTATATAATTTAACATCTACACATTTACCTCCTTCATCTAAGTCAAGCTTTGTTGAAGAGCTCATTGGAGTGTTATGAGGTTTCCCATTTTCCAGTCCAAACTTCTTGAGCATATCTTTGACGTACTTAGCTTGATTAATGAAGATGCCATCTTTTCTTTGCTTGATTTGGAGTCCCAAGAAAAATGAGAGCTCCCCCATCATGCTCATCTCAAACTCACTTTGCATTAGCTTAGAAAATTCTTGGCAAAGAACATCATTAGTAGAACCAAATATTATATCATCAACATAAATTTGAACTACTAATAAATCTTTACCTTTTCTCTTTAAAAACAATGTAGTGTCAACCTTTCCTTTTAAAAAAACCTTTTTCAATTAAAAAATTTGACAATCTTTATACCAAGCTCTAGGAGCTTGTTTTAAACCATAAGAGCTTTTGTCAATTTTAAAACATGATCCGGAAAATTTGAATCTTCAAAACCTGAAGGTTGTTCCGTACACTTCTTTTATAAAACCATTTAAAATACACTTTTAACATCCATTTGATATAATTTAAATTCATTGAAACATGCAAATGCTAATAACATTCTAATTGCTTCCATCCTAGCTACGGGAGCGTATGTTCATCATAGTCTATGCCCTCTTCTTGAGTATAGCCTTGAGCAACAAGTCTAGCCTTGTTCCTCACTATTACCACTTTCATCAAGTTTATTTCTAAAAACCCATCTAGTACCTACAGTAGATTTATTACTAGGCCTTTCAACTAATGTCCATACTTTACTTCTCTCAAATTGATTTAATTCTTCTTGCATAGCCATAATCCAATGTTCATCTTTTAATGCTCTTTGATGTTGTTAGGCTCTATGCATGAAATAAATGTAACATAATTACAGATATTTCTAAGAGAAGATGAGTAGTTACCCCTTTTGATGGATCACCTATAATTTCACCATCCTTGACATAGTTGTACTCTCTTGGAAAAGATACTTCCCTTTCTTCACTGGTTGGATTCTCGAGGGGATCATGAGTTTCCTCATCTTTTGTTTCTTCCTTTGATGTGATTCTCCAACGTCATGTCTAACGTCATTTGCTTGTACAATACCTACATCATCATTAACAGAAGAATCCTTCCTCAGAAGGGGATTATCATCGAAAAAAACATGTATAGACTCTTCTACAACTAAAGTTTTTTTATTAAATACACGATAAGCTTTAGAATTTAAGGAATAACCCAGAAAAATTCCTTCATCACTTTTAGCATCAAATTTGCAAAGGTTTTCTTTACCGTTGTTTAAAACAAAACATTTACATCCAAAAGGATGAAAATAGCTAATGTTAGGCTTTTTATTTTTGAGAATTTCATATGGAGTTTTCTTTAAAATTGGCCTAATCATTACTCGATTTACAACATAACAAGCGGTATTTGTGGCTTCCGCCCAAAAATTTTGGCAAATTATTTTCACAAAGCATGGTTCTAGCCATTTCTTCTAAAGTTCGATTTTCCTCTCAACAACTCCATTTTGTTGAGGGGTTCTAGGTGCTGAAAAATTATGGCTAATACCATTAGAATTACAAAACTCAATAAATCCAAGATTTTCAAATTCAGTTCAATGATCACTTCTAACACTAGTGATAGAGTAACCTTTTTCATTTTGGATTATTTTGAAAATGTGATGAAATTTTCTAATGCTTCATCTTTAGTACTTAAGAATAGAACCCAAGTGTATCTAGAATAGTCATCTACCAAGACAAATGCATATTGTTTTCCTCCCAAGCTAGTAGTTCTAGTTGGCCCAAAAAGATCTAAATGGATCAATTGTAATACTCTACTAGTTGATACATCATTAATAGATTTAAAAGAAACTCGCTTTTGTTTTCCTTTAGCACATGCATCACAGATTTTATCATTATAAATTTAAGCTTAGACACCCTCTTACTAAGTCTCCTTGAATTAACCGTTGCAAACACCATAGCATGACCTACTATATGCCATAACCAACTATCATGCTCATCCTTAGCAACTAGGCATAAATTAGTCATATCAATAGAATCTAAATGCACCATGTAAATGTTTCCTATTCTATGACCAACAAGCATAATCCGATTAGATGCAATGTCAATCAATTTTGCAAACTTTTAATTTAAAAGAAAATAAGACATTGTATCTTTTGTCAAATTCATTATTCAAAAGATTATGCTTTAACCCATTCACATATAAACCATTATGCAATGTTGATTATCAAAATTAAGAGCATATGCATAAAGTTTTATAAAGATGTTATGCATTAAAGATTGATATCGATTTAGAGAGATATCATTGAAACTTTGAAATTACTTGCATAAACATTAAAACAAAATTTAAGGTCAAAAATCAAATTGTTTGAAAATTTATATCAATGGTTTAAAATGAATATCAATTACGTTAAAATTTTGACCACGTTTTATTATGAACTAAAATTCTAAAGAATAAATATAACTTAAAATGTTCATCATAACAATATTTTCAACATACATGAGAATAAATCAATTATGCAAAATCAAAAATTATTCAATATTTAAAACCTCATGTATGCACAAACTAAATGAGAAACCAAATAAAATAATAACATTAAGTTTAGAGGTTACCCATTCCTTTTTCATGTGTGGCTGGAGCATCTTGAATATCATCATCTTCATCACCATTGCTCCCACACATCTACAAGAGACATTTAAGTGTATTTTGGTATCCAAATTGCTTTGGATCCTTGAGCATTAGTTTCAATGCCTCTTGTTCCTTTTGGAACTCATACTTGTCTAATTTTAAATCGTTTTCCTTTCTTTAAAGGACAAGTATGTTCCTTATGACCATGATAATGACAATGTGAGCATATTGTCATTATTGAACTAGATGAATTATTTAAAATGATCTCTTTTTCTTTGTTAAACATTCAAGCTTAACTTCTAAATCGAAAATTTCCTTTTCCATACTTTCAAATTTATCTTTGAAAGCTCTAAATTCTTCTTCGAAATTTCATTTTGTTTTTCAAATCCATTTTAGTTTCTAGAAGAAGTTTGTTTAATTTGAAAATTTCTTTTTCAAAGTTTTCCGATTTATTTTGAAAGCTCTAACTCCTTTTTCAACATTTCATTTTATTTTCCAAGTCCTTTTTAGCTTTCAAAATAAGATCATTTTAGTAATAAATTTAGAAATCAATTATTGTATTTGGAGTTCACGGTCTCAACTCCGAAAATAATTCATCATAAGCATCTTGTAACTCACTAAAAGATTTGAATTTAATCTATTTGAGTTAGAAGATACCTTTGGCTCTGTGAGAGCTAATAGAGACATCACTTTTATTGGTTCTTTTTCCTTGTCTCCATAGATCTCCTCAAGCTTATCCCACATTTCCTTGGCACTTGAACAAGAAGAAACTCCTTTATATACATTAGGATCAATTACACAACACAACATATGCATAGTCTTTGTGTTTTGTTGAGCTTCCTTCTGTTCTTGATTACTCCACTTCTTTACCTTCTTCGTAGGAAAAGAATATCCGTTCTCGGTTATCATCCAAGCTTCCATATCATGTGCTTGAATAAACATCATCATGAACCTCTTCCAACGACGATAATTTGTTCCATTGAAGTGTGGAGGCACGCCAATTGGTCTGGATTCTTCCATGGAGAATGAACCGGAAGTGGACGCCCTTTATCGATTTAACTCTTCTGGATCTACTCAAGAGGCGGTTAAACCTTCAAATGAGTGAGGCTCTGATACCAATTGTTGAGTTAATCGATCGACGGAATTGGCCAAGAGGGGGGTGAATTGGTAATTAAAAATTTCGTGGAAGCTTTTGCAGAAAATTGAAAGTAATTGCACAATGATTTACAGTGGTTCGCCTTTCTCAAACAAAGTCTACGTCCACTACCTTAGCTATCCACACTAAGGATTTTCCAACAAATTCACTAATTTGTTCTTTCTTTTGAGGCCAAAGAGATAACCTTACAAAATCCCTCAAGAGTATACCCCAACTCTTGAGAACACTCTTTTTCCCAAAGAGAAGATTACAAATTTGCAAACTTACAAGAAAACCTCACAAGGTAAGATGTTTGCACAATTCTAGAACAAAGAAAAGAACACTCAAAGATAAATACAATTGAGTACAAAAGTGTTCTTGAAAGCAAATGAATATTGGATGAAAAATAGGCTTGAAATGCTCAAACTTGAGGTTTGATGCTTTCTCTTTGATTCTCTCTTGATTCTAGTTGCTTGATGTTTCTTGTTGTTGATCAATGGCTTCTAAGCTTGCTTAAATACACCTTGAATCACTTCTGAACGTTGGAGATGATTAGAGAAAATAATATAGCCGTTTTAGTGTGAAAATAATTAATAAAACAGTTTGGAGCGTGGGGGGAATTGGTTCCCTAAGTGTAAAATTCAAATATTTCGACCGTTATACAAGGGGGGGGAATCGGTACCCCCTATGGGGGAATCGGTTCCCTCCGAGCATTCTGGAAATCTCGGAGCCAAACCATTCAGGGGGAATCGGTACCCCTTGGAGGGGAATCGGTTCCCTCTGAGCAATCTGGAATTTTTGGTTTTGAAATGGTTCGAAATACTTTGTAAAGTATTTTGAAATTGTTTTAAGATTAAAACTTAATTTTACACTTTGAGTAAGGATTAAAAATGATCTTTGAAAGATTTGGAGTAATGTTTTGATATTCGAATAATTCTATCTAATATACTTAGAAAATTATTTGGAAAATCTTAAAATTCATTTAACTTAATTTGTTATATCGAAATATCAAAATGTTTTCAACAGCACTGACCTCATCACGTAACTCCCCTAACTCATCCCGTGGAGGTAGAGAACATGGAGATAAATGTAGTGGCCTCTTTTCCGGTCTATCATGAGGTGATGGTGGAGAAGAGGCTCGATGATGTGATAGAATAGGTGATGGTGGAGGTAGAGAAGTGGCTCGATCAGGTGATAGCTTCGGGTGTCGAGCTGTAGAATCGGCCCGATAAGGTGATGGCTCTCGAAGGGGGGGCTCATCATCCGTCCCATCAAAAAAACCGCTTACTAGCTTGTCACCAATCAGTGGCAAGCTCAGCCTCTATGGGTGTCAGCCTCTGTAATGGATAGTTGGCCATCCTAACAATATAAAAGCTTAAACAAAGTTAAACTTGTACTAGTAATAACTTGTTTATATATATTATTTGTGTTAACTTACATATTCATCGTCGTATATGGGAGTAACTCTTCCCAATCCAACATGTGGATCCTCTTGGATCCTCTTCCAAGTAATAACCCTAGGAATATCATTTGATTTTTTCGCATATGTCCGCATGCTGGGAAAGCCTCAAATATTCAAATCTACAATACAATATAATACACAAACATTAGTAATTGTTAAATATTAATTATTATAATTTTGGAAACATTATATAGAAATTCTTACCTTAAAGGCTCAAGTAAAGCCTGTCAAAGTGTATATAGAACCATCGCCCCGCAAAATTTTTCGGTCCTTAAAGGCAGACGAAACTTCTTCCAGGTATCTTTCCATAGATATGAACCCCATGGAAACATGTTCCATGCATTTAGGTCCTCGGAGATAGGTTGTCTGCCCACTTGCCTAAAAAGTCGGCATGCAAAAGTAATAAATGGCATACTCGGACAACATCAAGGTCATCCATCCGAGTAAAACCTCTTTAACAAATAATCTCTTCAAATCGTCGAGTGTAAACTCGCTTCGACTTTGCCAGCTCAGGAAAAACACGAGATAGCCCATGATGGGTGGGAGATATGACTAATGTACCGGGTTACTTCATCGTGTCCGAAGCGTAAACCAGATTAAGTAAAACTCCTCACGCCCAAAACAAGTATACGCCGGTGCCAGAGGAAAATGAAACCATATCTCTTCATCACCACGTTGTCCTCTCGGGTAGATCGTTAGTCATGGTTGAAGAAACAAATGTCAACATAGCATCTCCACCCGTATGTTGTACTTTCAGCCATGGCCCGAAGCAAATATCCTCAAACAATTTTCTTTGAAGAGGTGTAAGTGTCGACGCAATTTTAGTGGCTAGTCTTAATTATTCCTTAAGGTCAATGCATCCGAAAAAAATTTCTACAAAAACAATAAACATACCAAGTTAGATATACCAAAAACTGCAAATATACACTATAAACAGACATGATATTAAACAGTGAAACAAAGCCAAATATGTTTCAAACTAGCACGGTATTCACATGTGTCATTATTCCATCATAGTTCACAAAATGCATCAAATAATATTCCAGAAGTAAGCACTTATATAAACATTTAAAAGGACAACATATGGTTTAGTGCAGGTTCAAGGACAACATAAAGGTAGTAGTTTATTCTTGAAACTTAAATTAGCAACACTGTGAAGTTAGTATTTGTCTTTGTTTGTCTTTTTGTTGAAGTAATGCAATTCATTCAAGTTTCAATTTGCAGAATAAGAGTAGTTTCTGAAACTTAAATTCGCAACGCGAAACTAAAATTGTGTTGCGATTTTCATTTTCGTGTTGCGGTTTTGGTGTTGCGATTTTCATTTTCGTGTTGCGAATTTAAGTTTCAAAAACTATTCTTCTGCAAATTGAAACTTGAATGAATTGCATTTCTTCAACAAATAGACAAAACAAAGACAAATACTAACTTCACATGGTTAAAGACTAAACAGTTTAACAGTATTGGCAGCAACCGAATGAATTTACTAAGCAATCTCAGTGAAATGGTTAATCTTTAAATATATTGAAATTACTAGTAAATTTATCATCAATATAAGAAAAATCTAATAATAATACAAAATTTCAAAATAAAAATAAGAGATTAAAAAACTAACCCTCGGGGTTGATTTTCCATTTCTGACCGTGAATGGTTGTGAGAGTGCTCTGAGAGATGGAGATAGACAGATTTCGCCGGAGATGGGGACGGATTTCGCCGGAGATGGGGACGGATGTCGCTGTAGAGAGTGAGAGATGGAGATGAGACTGAGTTGTGATTTAGGGTTTTAGGTTATGATTTGCGATAATGTTGTTTACATTTGTGTGTGAAATTAATTGTGTTTCGTGTTGCGAATTGACTTCTGTGTTGCGATTTACAAATTCGCAACTTGACTATCGCGTTGCGAATTTGACTTTGTGTTGCGAATTTGACTATCGCGTTGCGAATTTGATTCTGTGTTGCGATTACAAATTCGAGTTGCGATTTACAGATTCGCGTTGCGAATTTGGAAAATCGCAATGCGATTTATATATTCGCGTTGCGAAATTGAAAACTGTGTTGCGAAATTGGAGTTCGAATTACGAATTTGTTGGTCATTTTGGCAAATCCAAAACAAGTTGGTTAAAATCGTATATTATAAAGCATTTTCGTCACTGGGGTTATTTTCTCTAATAAAAATCAGATTTGCGGTGGGTTTTATGCATAAAAATAGAAACCCAAGATACAGTGAGTGCAAAACCCAGCTCTTATTTGTTGAATAAACGGCTATTTTTGCCAGGCTTGGTCGAATTATTGTGCCTTTTACATGGAACTGAGAGTTTGGGTAAAAGGGAGCAAGTCTTGTGAGTGGTGGTGTTCGGGTCCTGGTAGCGAAAATACGAAACGGCAAATGAGCATGGATCCAGCTGTACACGTGCGAAGAAGTTGGCGATAGAGAAATTTAAGAGTGGGGGAATGATAAGGAAGGTGTTATAAGGTAAAGAAGGAATATGGAGCCTAATTAAAGATAGGAGTTAGCGGTGTCAGATTGGTTGGGGTGACCGGCGACACCAGGGTCGCAGACCCACATGCAAACTCTTCCTTTGGCCCCTCCCCATTTTTCATATGTTTTACTCTCTTATTTCTCACGCGTCCACCCTATCGTTGTTTTCTTGCTTTTTATCTTGCTTTAACCTTTAGCCATTAGTAAAACAATAACTTAATATCATCTAGCTGCTCTGCCACATTAATTGACTCCTTATAATCGTCAGATATATTCAAATTACTGATTAAATGTGTACATGCTACTATACTGGAAAAAATGCAGAAATATGAAAATTACAGTATAAAATGGGAGCAACAATGAGTGAGAAATTTTTGGGGAAAAAAGAAGAAGAGAAATGTATTGATTTTGGAGAAGATGATGAGTGATGAAAACAAAAACATGAAAGAAACAAAAACGTGTACATAATTGACAATTTTATACCTTAAATTTGGAATATTTTAATTTTATCCATTTAAAAGGTCCGGCGAAAAAGGGGAAAAAAACTTTGATGGCAAGGTGGGGAGCGCGTAGAGAAACGTGATAGGAAAAGCAAGTAGAAACTCAAAGACGATGTCCAACCTCAACGTTCAATTCAACGGGTTGTATTTGTCTAATATATCTTTCCTTCATGCCCAATATCCCTCCCCGGCTTCAAAATTCTGTTTTAACATTTAAAAAAATGTTGTCGACTGCTTAATCCACCCGCGCTTGCGAACCTATTGATATAGCCCAGTTTTAATTTTTTAATAGATAATATTATTTTTACAATAATGATTTATTTATATATATTAGTAATTAAGGATGTTCCCAATCGGAGTATATGATTCTTTGAATACTAAAATAAGTGATTTATATCATATTTCGTAAAGATCATGTACTCGTAAATCAACTCATCAAAAATAATCGAGTTAGATTACTGGATACCAAGATATTGCACTTTTATTTTATTATTTATGAATCATATAGGTTAAAAAAACTCATATGAATCCGATTGAAACTTAAAGATCTAATTTATTAAAAAATATAAATAAATAAATATATAAAAATTAAAGATATAAATTGTATAATCCAACAATAATTTAGAAATCTAAATTATGTATATTTTAGTTCTTTTTTAATAAAAAAGATTTTATTAAACAAAAATACATATGTACGTGTAATTAATTAAATTATTAGTTAATGGTTAATTTGGTTCGATTATATATTTTAGATATTCAAATTGAATAAAATCGATTAAGTATATGTAAATATTTATTGTTCTAATTTTAATATAAAATTAAATATTTAAATATGAAATAATTTAATTTAATTATTAATAAAAATTAAAAGAAAGAATTAGATTTTCTGATAACGTCTTAGTTAAATATATGGCTTAGACCGACTCATATAATTGTACAATTAATGGGTCGAGTACCTGACTCGTGATTATTTTATTTCAAGAAAAATACTCATTTTTTCCATCAGTCTAATGTGAATGGATAGATATTTTAAACACCCCTATTAATAGTATTTTTTCTAAAAATATTTAAAATGATATTATCATGTACATTATCAATAAAAATAAATCATATTATTTTCTTATATTAAAAGTAATTTACAAAAATAAAATACACTTGTACGGACATATAGAAATATTTATCATGATAATATTCTGAGTAATAAAGTAATAATAAAAAGGATCATATTCCCCGGTGTCAACATGGTTCTTATCACGTGAGTGTAACCTTGTGCTGTCTAGGTTTTATTTAATTCTTCAAACCCCCGTTTTATAGCTGAATTGTCTCGTTTAATTTATTCTGAAATTGTGGA